>NW_015172589.1:3034-18905 GCF_001447785.1 Gekko japonicus
CCTTCAGTACAAAACACCTCCCTCCCCAAGTTTCAAACCTCACGTCTGATGCCATGTGCACACCCCTGCACTCATGTCAACAGAACTGTTACCCTCTTGCTCCGCACTTGCGATTGTGAACATACTGGAATCCACACCACGCAGGTGTGCACTTCAGTCTTGCTCAGGGCTCTTAACTCGCATGTGTAATCAGTTTTCACTGATCTCTGCTGCTGGTTTTTAGACTGCCAGGTGACACAGTGGGGTTACACTATTACGAGGACTGTCTCCCACACATCAGACTGTACCTGGAGCATCTCCTGCCCATTCTCGGACTGTTGCTAATAAAATAAGTTGTTGCAATGCATCTTTCTTCTCTACATGTTTGGCATTAAACTATTATAGGTACTGTTTAGTGTGCACAGGAAGGTGCGAGACTGAGGTTCCATTGTGAGGGCAAAAAGTGCCGTCAAGTCGCAGCCAACTGACGGCAGCCCCATAGAGTCACCCAGAGGTGCTCATTGCCTGCCTCTGTTTCGTGACCCCGGACATCCTGGCTGGTCTCCCATCCAATTACTAACCGTGGCCGACCCTGCTTAGCTCCAGAGATCTGACGACATCGGGCTGTTCGGGGCCATCCAGGTCCCTGTGAAGCTACCCTGAGCATACTCCTTAAATATTTATTTATTTAATCACATGTTTATTCCGCCTTTCCCCACAAGCGGGCTGAGGGTGGGTTACAACCCATTAAAACAGTTAAAATACAATACAGAAGTCCAATTTAAAACACAACGGATCTTATGCCGGCAATTTATTTAATGAATAAATAATACAACCCAGAGCAATGCGTCAAAAGGGTAGCAAATGCCCACTTCAACCGACCTAAGTACCATGAACACAGTGCAATGATCGCTCCGTCACATCCTTTAATCCAAGAACACAACCTGAGCATTTGGGAAGGGAAGGATGGAAGAAAAACTAGTTTTATTGCTCAACTCGTTTCATTCAGGCTGACGCAGAAGTTCCCAGTGGACTGCACCCAGAGACTTTTTAAAATGTAAATATTTAAATGAGATACTTTGAGAAGAGTAACATGTTTGGGATTGCACAGGGGGAGTCGGGTTAGTATGCTACAGGAAAACAAAAGCGAACCTTGTGGCACAGAGGCTAATGTACACTTCCGTGAATTTTATTGTTGCAATAGATGTGGGTTCAAAGATTCCCCCTCAAGACTCAGGAGCATTCAAGAGAAACAGACAAGATAACACTATGGAGGTAACTGCAATGTCGACACAGTAAAAAGAACTCTGCATGCCCAGACTTGGCGTTTATCCCACTAAACTAAATGGAACTCAAGTTCAAACACTGCAGGCTCCATGAAGAAGTCTGCGGAAGAGCCCCAAGTCTACTGACTCCAGAGGTCAACGGGAAGTAGAGACTTGTATGAACTATTTTCACTTGGGCTTTTACTCAATTTGGACAACTGTAGTGCGCTCCTTAGGGTCTGAACTAGGCTTCAGTGTTACACCACCAACCAAAACAAGATTCTGTGTTTTCCGAATCTGAGTATCTGATTCTAAAGAAAGACAAAGAACCCTCCAAGGACCTCTACAAAAATAACAGGACCGTTTCCCACACTCCAGTCCATACCTGGATCGTCTCCTGCTCATTCCTGGACTGTTGCTAACACGGTAGGCTGTTGGGACACACCTTTCTTCTCTACGCCGTTCAGGTGTGTGGGGCCTTCTCCGGGGTGATCTTGAGCGAGATCTGAATAAGAGGAGGGGGGACAGTTTTAGTTGTCTTTGGGATGGAACGAACTTGCATTTTTTTTAGTACTTGATTTCAGAGAGTACTTGTGCCATTTAAATGTGTGTCCCAATACACCATAAACAATTTGTCTCCCTTAACAAGAAAAAAAAAATACTTTTTTCGAGATATTGTCAGTTTCCTGTGGGTTTTGTTTTTGATCATATACATACACATTCAAGTTCCCAATTCCCTTGATTTCAAAGCAACGTGCATTTTAGATTCCAATGATTCTCTCATATATTAATAGTGGTTTAGAAGATAATCCACATGCTGATGGAACTGGCAAGTTCATGCACATGCAAATCTTTTAGGGAATAAAGCCAGGAAACCGGGTCCTGCAAATCAGTTCTGCTTAATGGTGGCGTTTTCTCTTGCAGAAGGAAGCTTCCCTGTCTCGAGGGTATTCAGCCTCTTGAGAAAGCGGAAGGTTCCTTGGATCAGTGCCACTGATGTTGGAACCCATCTTTCAAAGAGGCCCAATTTTATAAGTTATATAGTACAACACAAAGCTGACATATACAGGCGGGGAGAGACAGTGAAGAGGAGGAGGAGAAGGAAAGGGAAGAAGAATAATCTTAGCTAAGGTACTGGAAAGTTTCGAGTCCCTCAGGGAACTGACAACACCCACATTTCTGTGCAGCAGGCTGGAGAAAGTGACCATTTTAGCTTGCCCTTTCAACCTGTTAAAATTGACTAGAAGCCCATGAAAAGAATTCTTCAGCCTACAGAGAGACTGTAAGTGAGAACCTGTACCCTATTAAAGATCAGAGAGTATAAGTCTATTCAAAAAACAAACACATACCCTAGGTCTCACTCTAATTGCCTGCCCATTTTGGCTGCACTTTCAATTTTACCCCTTGTTAGGTTCACTGCCACCAGATGGTTCACACCAGATCAAGGTGGTATTTTCCCTACTTCTCGTGTTTATGGCTAGAGGTCGTTTCTCACATTTCCTTTAAAAGACAAATCTGGGTGGGTGACCTTGGGCCAGTCAAATGCTCTCAGCCTAACCCACCTCACAGGGTTGTTGTGAGGATGAAATGGAAGCGAGGAGAATGATGCAAGTCGCCATGGGGAAAGGGGTGGGGAATAAATAAAGCTGGAGCTGCGATCCCATCGAGACTTTAGAGCTTGAGGTACACACGCCCTGATCTCAGAGAAAACCATCCAAGCTCTGGAGCCAGCCCCCAAAACCTTTTATCTTGCTCTCTCTTTTATGTTGCCACAGGAGGTGGTGGCAGCTACAAGCATGGACGGCTTCAAGGGGGAGTTGGATAAGCATATGGAGCAGAGGTCCATCAGCATGGATGGCTTCAAAAGGGAATTAAAGATAGGCATATGGAGCAGAGGTCCATCAGTGGCTATTAGCGACAAGGTATAGATAGGGGCTCTGGGGCAAGTGATGCTCTGTCTTCTTGGTGCTTGGGGGGGGGGTCAACAGTGGGAACTCTCAGTCTGGGGCAAGGGATGCTCTGTATTCTTGGGCAACAGTGGGAGGGCTTCTAGTGTCCTGGCCCCACTGCTGGACCTCCTGATGGCACCTGGTATTTTTGGCCACTGTGTGACAGAGTGTTGGACTAGATGGGCCACTGGTCATGTTCTTAACACAGGGATTTGTACTTGTTTCGATATTATGTCACTGTGACCCTTTAGACACAGGGGCAATTCCAAAGCATATGGCAGCATCCTTCAAAAGTGACACAAATAGTGGCCTCCTTTCTCCTGAGAGAAAGGAGTCTTGAGAGCAGTGCTTTTCTGCAAACTGTTGTGCATATTATTTCTGCCAACAACACACACCTAGACTACCCTCGGGAAAAACTGGGCTATCCTGAAATTGGGGGCGGGACTCTGTTAAATACAAAAACGCTGTTGGCACACTGCGCCGCAGGGAAAACTGCAGCTTCCCTTAGAAACCTGATCTTTCCCAGAAGGATGAAGGGGAAAAATGATAATAACAGAATAAACAAACAGTGGATAGAAGTTGGAGGTCAGTCAGACACCTTGGCGTTTTACCGGGATCTCCCTCAAATGAGCTCCGGCAGTCATATCTTTGCGCTGTCGAGGCTGCCTGACCACTCCCGCGTGCTGCTGCGGCTCCCATTGATGGGCTGCTCAGCCACGGCTCCGTGCTCAATGTCCCTGTGGATTCTGGGAGTCTGTGATACGGAGGCACACACTTCACATTCAGAACAAAATGGGCTTTACTTTGGGGGGGGAGTTAACCAGGGTTTCCAAAAAAAAGCTTGTGTCCCTCAACCACAGCTCTTAAGGGAAGCATGCGTAACACCACTTCTGCTTACGAGAGAGGCCCAGACGTTCCGGAGGAGAACAGGCTAAAATATTTATGAGTATTATGCATATATTTTTATAGAGCCGCTTCGGCTGTGTTTTCTTTTTTTCCTGCTGTCTTAAAAGGGGGAGGGGCTGCTGATGTTAGTTTTCCGGTGATAAAAGGCTTATTTTTTTTTTCCTTCTTAGCACAATCAAGCTTGTGGGATATCGCAGCAGCTGGCCGCATGAGATATTCATAAGGCCTCTCTGACTCCATTAAGTGAAGTTAATACCAACCGTCTTGTTCAACCAGGCTCTTGTTAAAAGTCCCATTATGCTGAAAGACTTGGTGCGTCATGCTACCTCTTTAGGAGCTGGAGCTGCGCGAGGAGATGTGGCCTCCAGGGGAAGAGAAGGGATTCTGCCGAACACTCTTTTTGTGCCAACCAAATGTGGGGAAACCGTTTCGAGCCCGGCTCCGCTGATAATTTGGAACAGACGCCATCGGGTGCACTAAGTTTACCTGTGCCAATCAGCTCATCTTAAGAAACTAATCCTTTAATGATGCCTCTCTCTGCTAATTACTACACACAGTTCGTTAGCTGGGAAAACAGAGTAGGTGGCTTAGTAAGTAATCTATTATAGAAGTACATAAAGGAAAAAAAACCAATTAATGTGAAATGAAGTTTCTGGCTCAACAGAAAAGCAAACTTGCAGCCTGCAATTCTCTCTCACCTCCCTCCCATACTTATTATGAAGCAGCCCAAATTCATGTAATCCATAGTACAATTCTCTCAAGGTGGCCTTAATGTAATAGGGCTTTCTGAACGGGTGGATTTAAGTTGCAAGATTTTGCAGCAAAATCATTAAATCACTCACTGTGTAATGACTTCTTTTGGCAACTGCGTCTCTGATCCCTTTCTACTTGCACCACCGTTCCTCCCCCCCTCCCCAAATTACTCCACAGATAATAAAGAGAATGCATGCACCCCAATTAATTCGGTCCTTATTTGTATTTACTGATACTTGACTGTGAAATTTGAAACCTCTCAAGTAGAACATCACACATTATGCCCTCCATGTCTGATGCTTCCTATCTAGTAAATCACTGCACTGTGGAAAGTCTCTTAGGGGAAATATAAGAAATCAGGTGCTGAAAGTAGAACTAGAGAGGCCTGATTTCCTCCACCACCCCTCCCCGACTACACACAGTTAAACGGCTCCTCTAATTCCAGCACAAGCAAATAAAGGGAGGACGAGTGCAGGAAGATGGTGAAGGAAATGGGCAGGAGACAGCTGCTATTTTTTTGGTCATGGATACAGTAATCAGACTACAGAACATGTCTCTATAATGGCAAATTTCAATGTGCCCTAAAGCTCAGGATGGCAATGAGAAATCAGATTTGCAAACCAGACACCATTTCACTATGAAGCCAACATATCTTCTCTATGCGAAGATGGCAATAGGCTCCCATTTTCCAGAACTCTTTCTACAAGGCCCAGATACCATGACTGCCAGGATTCAGGATGGATAAAAAGAAATACTTCTTTACACAGAGAGTGATAAAATGTGGAACTGGTTGCCAGAGGATGTAGTGATGGCCACAGCTGTAAAGGGGGATTAGATAGATTCATGGAGGGTTAGTCTATCAATGGTTACTAGTCATGGGGACTGTGGGGAACCTCCACCTTCAGAGGCACTAAACGTCTGAATCCCAGAGCCAGGAGGCGACATCAGGGGAAGGTCTTGGCCTCTATGCCGTTGTTGGCCATCCAGAGGAACTGGCTGGCCACTGTGCGAGACAGGATGCTGGACTAGACAGGCCACTGGTCTGATCCAGCAGGGCTCTCCTTATGTTCTTATTCTTGGATTTCCAGGTAAAGCCTGTCCAAAGGGTTTAATGATACCCGCAGTCTAAGGCAGTGTACTCTACCAAAAGTGCTCCAAATCTATTCATGTTAATAGATACAATTAAAAAGAAATTGACCCCAGAGGGATAACTTGGGGCCCACGTATTAGCAAAGCCCCAGTGTGATTAACAGAAACACGCCTGGTTCTGCCAAGTGCTTGTCAGGGAATTCTCAAGGGATTCCCTTTGTTCCAGTAGCCTTGCATTCCCACACTGCTGAGAGTATCTGACTGATCTGAAATGCCAGGTAACACTTTAAGGTAAGCTCCTACAGTGTAGCATTTATCACCACCATGCTTTCAATTAGGCTTACCAAGTGCCGGCGGGGGATCTGCGTGTCTTGGCAGGATCCCTGCCGCGGGGACGGCGACACGCATTGCACCCGCGTAGCGTCACTTCCTGGCGACGGCGGGCGCAACGCGTGTCGCCGTCCCCGCAGCAGGGATCCTGCCAAGACACGCAGATCCCCCGCCGACATTTGGGAAGCCTACTTTCGATGAATTTGCTGCCTTTTCAAACATCTATTAAGCTTTCTGAAGGCAAGCAAGTCTTAACAGTTGCTTAAACAAAATCACAGAAGAGTTCTCAATTTTTCTCCTTTGCCTCCTCATATTTTGGCCTCCACCAAGTCACCAGCTGCTCATTAACTTAGCTGTCGTGAAACACAGAAGCCACAATCAAGAATCAGCTCTGCCTAAAGTCAGCATTTACGTGGTGCTGGGCTTCCTGGAATAGTAATACATTTTTTGGGCTAAACATTAGGAAGGACTTCCTGACAGAGCGTTCCTCAGTGGAATAGGCTTCCTTGGAAGGAGGTGGGCTCTCCCTTCTTGGGAGGTTTTTAAGCAGAGGCTAGAAGGCCAACTGACAGCAATGCTGATTCTATGACTCGCTATGGATTTAGGCAGATCCTGAGAGGGAGGGCAGGAAGAGACAAACCAGAGCTCGTATCTCATGTCCCTTTCTTATACGCCCAGGGTAATGCCAATCACCGCTTTGGGGTCAGGAAGGCATTCTCCTCCAGGCCAGACTGGCCCCAGGGATGCTGGAGATTTTTTGCCTTCTTCTGGGCATAGAGCAGAGGTCACTTCAGGAGGGGGCAGAGCTGTGAATTTCCTGCATTGTGACTAGATGACCCCTGGGATCCCTTCCAGGTCTATGTTTCTCCGTTTCCACCTTCAGAAATTTACCTCAGAGATAAGTTGTGGTGTTTGGCAGACTGGGCACTTAACAGAACCGTAACGCACGGGCTAATCAGGAACAGGGAAGAGCTGTTGAGACAGACACGGCCTTGAACAACTCGACGCCAAGTTTGCCTTGGCATCCGTGTCTCGAGCTGTGAAGTTGAGGATATTTCCACATGGTATTTTGGAAGCATTTTGACAGCATCTCCACAGAATCAAAGATGTATGTTTGGCACAGACTTAATGTTTAATATTATACTCTAAGTCTGAGAGGGGGGAAAAAACTGTACTACTATAGTGCTGATGCTATCTCCCGAGGGCTGCCTAGGCAGCATTTAATCGTAAAATGGCATGCTCTGCTTATGACACAGTGAAAGGGAGATACTATGGAGAGCTACAGCCAGGTTTAGCAAAACAAAGGTGCGTATTTGCTTCAAACATTACTATTTTATCAGGTACATTCTGTGGGTCTCCGATGCAAACCTGCTAAATGGTTAAAAAAAAAAGGGGGGGAAGGAGAACACAGAAGAGCTTTTAAGAATAGTTTCAGTTCGACGCTGCACTCACCTGGAATGCCGGACAGTTCTGTATGCAGTGGGAAGTGAGTGCTTGGCTTTCGAATGTGATCGAGACCTGGACTTGGAGGACGAATGATACTTGGAAGGGGGCGACCGGGATCTCGACCGCGATCTTTTCTTGTGCTTCTTTTTCTTCTTCTCCTTTTCTTCCTCTCTGGGAAGGTCTCTGCTTTTGCTCGAAGACCTTTCTGATATGTTCATTTCCAAGGTTGGTAACGTCCTGACGCTGGTCAACAGAGCACATGGCATGCTACTGACGGTCTGGAAGTTAAATTGTCAGGTGTTACCACTGCATTCATGGCTATGGAGTGTTTAAATGCTACCCGGGAAAGTTCAGGTCAAAATCTCAGTAGCCCTCACGTGCACTCACTGGATAGACTTTGACAAGGGAACAGCAGCCTGTTTCCCATGTGTAAAATGGGAATGTTAATGCCCTATTCTCTTTCTAGGTAGGTAGGTAGAAAATTTATTGTATATGGCCACAGGCCTTCACAATCTGAAATCATTTATTATAAAATGTACTTAGATATAACCATAAAAATCAATAAAATATGGCAATATAATATATACTTAGATATAACCATAAAAATCAATAAAATTTGGCAATATAATACATACTATCTAAGATTTAGTCAACTTTAAAATCTAATAATTTCTAACAAACTAACTAGCAGCAACTGTATCAGTTGATGCCTTCCTAGTTGCTACATTTGTTCTAATTTTCCTGGCAGCAAGAGTGAAAAGTGCTGCTGGAAATGAAAGAATCTGTATCTGACAACATAAAGATTAATTTATCAGAGTCCGAAAGAGGATGGAGACCGGACAATATAGTGGCAAGAAATCCTTCCCTTGGGGTTCTGAGTATAAGGGACAATTTAAAACGTATTCTCTACCTAGCACTTTTTTTTTTTTTGGCCTTTCCTCCAAGGAGCTCAGGGTAGCATACACGGTCTTCTTACTCATTACAAACCAGTGCATTAAGTTAGGCTGAGAGAAAGTGGTTGTTCCTGGGTCACCCGGTGAGCTTCACTGTGGAATGGGGATTTGAACCCAGCTCTTGACACTCTAGTCACTGCAGTTCACTGACTCTCCTCCTCAGACTGCTTAGAGAACTGATAGTATGGAGTAAAGGTAAAGGTTTCCCTTGCTTGAAAGCCAGTCAAGTCCGACTCTAGGGTTGCGGTGCTCATCTCCGTTTCAAAGCCGAAGAGCCAGCGCTGTCTGAAGACGTTTCCGTGGTCATGTGGCCGGCATGACTAAACACCAAGGCGCACGGAACGCTGTTAACTTCCCACCAAAGTGGTCCCTATTTGTCTACTTGCAATTTCTTGCTTTCGAACTGCTAGGTTGGCAGGAGCTGGAACTAGAGACGGGAGCTCACTCCATCTTGCGGCACACTGGGGTCTCGAGCTGCTGAACTACTGACCTTCCACAGCCTGCAGTTCAGCATCTTAACCACTTGAGCCACCGCAGCTCCAGAGTACACAATTTTAAATGCATAAAAGTGACTGGATGACGGAGAAGGCTTTCCTGTTGTGGCTGATTTATGGCAACCCCTTCGGGTTTTCAAAGCAAGAGACCACCAAAGGTGGTTTTGCCCTTGCCTGCCTCTGCATAATGACCCTGGACTTCCATGGTGGTCTCCTATCCAAGTACTAACCAGGGCCAGCCCTGCATAGCTTCCGAGATGTGACGAGATTGGGCTAATCTGGGCTACCCGGATCAGGGAATAAAAGTGATTAATAGAGTTCATATGGAAAGACAGCTACTTTGACTCATGAAGTTGCCATGGCTAGTCTTGCCAGAAGTGGTAATGTGACCCCTACATCCAAATTCCCAAGTAAAACAAAAGGCTGAAGGCAAGCCTTCATAGCCAGAGAGCACTTGGGCAGAAGTTAAGACACTAGATCATGGGGAAGCTATATGTTCTGCTCAATACCACTTATACGGCAGTTAAAGGACCACATTTGATGCTGCTGTTATTATTGACAGTACTAGTATAACATCATTGCACAGTTTGCCAGTTACCCCTGACATCCAGAACTCTGCAGCTACTATATTCAAGTTGCTTCAAAACTCTGGTACAAGGATGGGAAAATCGTGAACAGATTTCCCCCCCCTGTACTCTCGCCTGCTGGGCTGATAGAAAGTTTTTATCTATGCATCCATTAACAGTCAGAATCATCACTGCCATTTTTCTGAGAGACGTGCAACAGCTTCTTAAACAGAAAAATCAACAAGATGTACTTTCTAATAAAATGATTTGCCCTTGGAAGCCATCTGTAAGTCTAGAGAGCACGGCTAACTTTCAGCTCTAAGCAACAGTGGATCCTAGGAAAAAGGAATCCTCTTCTCTGCTTTACATGCTGGTTGTGATGAGACGCTTGCCCACATCCAACAAGACCGTGGATTGCTTTTACCATGTTCACAAGCAGTGCTTAAATATTCACTAGCAATTCCATCATGCTTGGTTTTTATCTTCAGGAGTACACATCCATTTTTAAAAGACTTTTAAAGAAAGAAAGCTTTTGGAGTTTCCCAAATTGGATCTGACAACCCGCCTTATCCACCACTGATGGCCGGGGAGGAACTATTAACCCTAGTACAGATGCATTAAATGGAACTTGGTGTAAAATTTGGTTTGGGGAGGGAAAACGTTAGTGATGCTGATGAAAATGTTAATGATAAATGTTTGCCCTGTTCTACCACTTTGCTGAAGATCACCATGGTGCCACTGATATCGTCCTGTTGAAAAGACGATCTCTCTATATGCTGGCGTTTCGTGTACAGAGAATGCAACGAGATTAGACAGACATGGAACGACTTTGATTAAGGCTACCACAAAAATCAACAAAGTGGAAAAAGCTGTGTTGACATAAACAGCAGTCATACACATTTGGTATGCGAGAGGCCTGCTTCCCCTAAACAAGTGATTCATTCTAAGAATAAAAAAATTTAAAGGGGGGGAGTCAGTTCATCTGAAACTAAATGACTACTCTAAGGGCCATTTCACACAGTATTTGGCAGCCTGTTTCGATTTCCCACAGAGTTTACATTCAGCAGGGAGCTGCGGCCAATCAGGGCTTCTTGCCAAGTCTATATGATAAAATGTGTTTTTGTCCCCTTCAAATTTTTAGCAGGACACTTAAAAATGTAACTGCGAAGTGGCGGTCAATTAAACATAAGCATGTGTCAAAAAAATTGGTGCTTTGTACCTTGGTGCGGTCAAGCACCACATATGTGCCCTCTCATTTGGAATTAATTTAAATCTGCTGGTATCTCATGCCGGCGGAGGAATCCAAAGCATCCTGCTATATAACCTCCACTCCACCCGTTTTTATATTACCCATAGAACAGAATGACCCAAATAAAGAACTATTGGAAGGAATTCTGTTATAAAATTATCTGTCCTGTTTTGTCCCCTCTTTCTTGTCATGGCATGACAACACCTGAATAATGAGAAACTCATTTTATGTATTTCTCTCACAGAGCTAATTGACAATGGCCTTTTATTGCCATACATATAAACCCCCCCCCCCAGTAGCTGCCCTGTGGCCATTTCGTTTCAAGGGCCATAAAGACTTAACAGTATTACAATACGAATTAAATGTAACTGCTCTCATCTCAGAAGCGCCTTTCAAATGAAATCGGCAGAAGAGGCAAAGATGCATATTAAGAATGGAGGATTAGAATGAAAGAACTAAAGAATTAGAATTAAAAGATTCAAATGGGAGAAAAAACACGATGGAAAGGCAAGCGGGATTGAGAGATGCCAGCAAGAAAACGTAACAGAATTGAGACAGCAGCTTGAGTACAGAATAATTCTGCCAAATACAGCTATTGTTTCAGCAGAAGAATTTGAATTTTAAGTGCTTAATTTTACTTTACATACTATTTTAATTACGTACTCAATATTTACTTCTTCCTAAAGTGCTGAATGTTCTTTTTTCTAATGTATTTTAATTACTGTTATATTATTTTGTCTAAAAGCCTATCTACTATGTAGACTTCCTTGAATAAATGAAGTAAGTTGAATGAATACTTTAGATACATACTGACACCACTACTACTTGCAGGCAGTGTTCCCTCTAAGCTGAGGGAGTGTGAGCTAGCTCACAGTTTTTTAGTCTCCGGCTCACCCATTTTTGTCTTAGCTCAGGAAGGAGGGCTCCAGAACAAACGAATTGATGCAGTAGCCAAATGGCTTGCTCACAACTTTAATGCCAGTAGCTCACAAAGTAGAATTTTTGCTCACAAGACTCCACACCTTAGAGGGAACATTGCTTGCAGGCTGTAGATCTATCTGGCCTTCAGGCTAGCAGAATGCCAACTGATATGGGGGCAGCCAACACAATGTATGAGTTTTCCCTGTGGCACCAAGACTAGCACCTTACTCAGTGAGCAAAGTTTGAGTTCAGTGGCACCTTTAAGACCAACAAAGTTTAATTTTGGGTATAAGCTTTTGTGTACATGCACCTATTTGAAGAAGTGTGCATACAGGGTCTTAGAGGTGGCACTGGACTCAAACTTTGTTCTACTGCTTCAGTCCAACACGTCTACCCACCTGAATCTCACTCAATGAAATCTCTGGAAATCCCCCAGAAGCCAGTAATACTTTACTAGGCAGGGCTGGAGGGGCTTGATGGGGATTGTTCTATGTTGGGACATGTTTTGATGCCCCCTCCCCACATACTTTGGGAGGAAAACAGAACTTGGAATTGATATGGGAAGAGGATGACTTTGGAAAAGTTTGAGGAATATGAGATACTTAAATGAGGATATCTAGGAACAACTGGGAAACAGAGACGTCTAAAATATAGCCTGAAACAGCAATCAGCAGTGGTTAAGACAATTTTTGCTCCATTACACGCTTTTTCTTTTTGTAATCAATGACTGCAAAGGCAAATAAAATTAAAAATTTTCCTTTCCGGGGAAAAAAAAAATTATGGTGATGTGTCTTGCAACCACATAAAATCCTAGCATGGTCCATACTGACAAAGGTACAAAGAAAAAGAGAGGAGAAGTATGACTGGATCTGAATGACTCTAAGAAGGCGAGCTTCTCATTAAGGTCTGAGAGCTTTGCCTGTGCCAGCAGAGTAATTGGAACAACCTGCGAGAGGAACAAGATGCCTATCGAGCCCATTTCATCACAAGTACCTCTGTGTTGACCCCTGACCTGGATGGCCCAGGAGAGCTCAATCTCATTAGATCTCAGAAGCTAAGCAGTGTCTGCCCTGATTACCACTTGGATGGGAGATCACCAAGGAAACCTGAGGTTGCTAGGCAGAGGCAAGCAATGGTAAACTACCTCTGTTCCTCTCTGGACTTGAAACCTTGCATGATTGCCATAGGTCAGCTGCGACTAGATAGCACCTTGCACACACACGCCTGTGTTACCAGCAGCTGATGTTACCAACTTTGTGTAGGTGCTGTCTATGCTTATACATCTGGCTTTGCCTCATCTACACAAATCGCCTTTAGCTTCACATCCTATCCATATCATCCTGAAATTCCATATATCCCTTGTTCAATTCCTGATTTTTCTCCACCAAAAAAGATTTGGACTACAATTACATTACACAGCACATTACAGATCTTCTGTATTACAACCTTTAAAGTCTTCCATAGCCTAGGACCCAAATATCAAAAGGACCATACCTTCCCGTATGTCTCCTGTGCGCAGGTTGTGGGCTTCAGGTTCCTGCCCTAGCTGTTCCGCCGTTTAGGGTAGCCCACGTGGCATCAACTACAGCCTATTCTTTCCCCATTGTTGCTCCCACCCTATGGAAATGGCTGCTTGAAGATGTGAGGAGGTGCCACAAAGCTATTATTTTCTAGGGCTTTTAATGTGGTAGAGGCTGCAGGCAGTTTTTTTTTGAAGGGGGGGGAGGGTGTTAAATGTGAATTTGTAAGCAGCCTTAGTACAATACTAAATTAACAAAAGGTTAAAACTCCGATTGCAAAGGAGGTAAATCACAAAATATGTACAAAAGAACATCTCTTATGTACATTTAAGGGGCCTTTCTCAAGTGCTTCGCAATGCTTAAAGTTTCGAAGGTCTGTCTTTAATACTATACTCAGGGGTCATTTCGTAGAAAAAGAGGTGCAGGAGCTCATTAGCATAACTCATTAGCATAAATTATTTGCATACGCCACATGCCCTGACATCACTGGAAGTGTGTCAGAAGGCAACACCCACCGATCAGGCTCCACTGGACTGTTTTGGATTCCTAGCTATTGGGGGGGGGGAACGACACATGCAGATCTGTCCTCGCAGAGGAGGGAGAGCTTGTACCTGAATAAAACTTGGTCTTAAAGGTGCCACTGGAGTTCAGTCGGGGGTGGCGCAGCTCTGCAGCTTACCTGGCTGCTTCTTGCTCTGACTGAGGGCTGCTGGGAGCAGGGGGTGTGGCTTGTTGCATGTGCCCGCCCCCTGGGCTCTTTACTGCCGGAGCTCTGCTTCTGTGCACTCCTGCAGGAAATGACCCCTGACTATACTTATGACAAAAAATCACTGCAGTCATTTAAAAATAAACCAACAGAGCTCTGAGTAATCGACATGACATGCTATAGATGTGTCAAGAATAGAACATATTCACTTTTAATGTTCTAAGCAAGCATTGCAGTAAGAGTAAAAACACAAGATTAAGAATCTAAGCACCTGATCGGGAATTTAGTAACTCAGATATGTGTGAATTACAGAGAAATATTAGCAATAAGCAGTGCCTTCCACAGAGCTCCTTTAATTATCTTAAGAAGAAAAAATGCTTTCCTCTTTC
Organism: Gekko japonicus; assembly: GCF_001447785.1. Classification (NCBI taxonomy): domain Eukaryota; kingdom Metazoa; phylum Chordata; class Lepidosauria; order Squamata; family Gekkonidae; genus Gekko; species Gekko japonicus. The sequence continues at coordinate 17,550 of NW_015172589.1, forward strand.
ATGAGTCCTCTCTGCCAGAAAAGTTCTTTGGAAATACAGAAGAAAAACTTGGACAAATAGCTCTGAACAGAATGAGCTACTGCAAAATGTAAAGGGCAGAAGGAGAAATGGGAAACAGAGATAAAGCGGTGGAGATACTCAACGTATGAAGGGACCAGAAAGACTGACCCTTATTTTGAGCAGTATTTTCTGATGTTTCATGGCTAAATTGCAAGAAAAGGCAGAACAAAAATCAAAGTGAGTCCTCAGTGCTGTGTGAGGTCTGGAAGGGGAGCAAAGGAGCTCTTACGAAAATGTCAAAACATTTGCTGAAGTGTAGATGACAGAATCACATCTCAGGGCAGAAAAGGGATAAAAACCTTCAAAAAATTAAGGATGGAGGCAGGGAAGCCCTCCATCTTGGAAAAAACAGCTGTGCTTGATGAGCTGTAACTGGCTAAGGTAGACCCTCCATCTTGGAAAAATCAGCTGTGCTTGATGAGCTGTAACTGGCTAAGGTAGATGGGCCATAGAAGGCCAAGCGTCGGCTGGGGAAAGTTAGAGTCTCAGTACAATCACCTTTCTATTATTTTTCAGATCATAGAAGTTAGACCTTGATCATGCTGAAATTTTGAGATTAGACAGGGATCTGAGCTTAAGTCTACTATGCAAAATTCTTAAAAGTGAAGTTATACACCACCTTTTATTGACCGAAAGAAAACCCCAACACTGCTAATGAAGGAATTGGAAGTGGAACCCTCCCCTCTCCTCAATTATCTGACAAAATAATGTTGTACACTGTCAGTACAAATGAAAGCCACCCCACGACAAAGCAGAGACCAATCTGACAGGGCGCGCTTTCCTACAAGAAAACCTCACCATTTTCATGATAAAAAAGTACACTTCCTTCTTCCATACACAGACCATTGATCATTTCAAAGCCTGTCTCCATGTGAGTGGCAACACAAGGCAGAGCTTTGCAGCACCACATAAACAGTGGCATGCCCTCATAAACGTGGCTCGTGTGGGTCCTTCAGCAGCAGCGTTCAAGAGGAAGGAGAAGAGCATTTTGTTCTGGCAGGTCTCCAGGGTTGCGTAAACTTCATTAGACTTTGGCGTATTTTGTTGTTAGGGATTGTGGTACCCGTTTGATTGAGCCGGCTCATTTCCCCCCTCTATTTTTATACATTGGATATTCTTGTTTTGTATGCTTCTAACCTTGTTGTTACCTTCCCACTGAAGCGGTACCTATTTATCTACTTGCAATTACTTGCTTTCGAACTGCTAGGTTGGCAGGAGCTCGAACCAGAGACAAGAGTTCACTCTGTCATGTGGCACTCGGGTCTCAAACTGCTGAACTACCGACCTTCCAGCCTG
>NW_015172589.1:19320-70197 GCF_001447785.1 Gekko japonicus
AGTTTTGTTTTAATAAGAGTCTTGGCCAAGTCTTTAAAGTGTCAGAAAGTAGAGCATGTGCATGTGCACACATAGACGCACACCATTTTTATCAGCGATGTCAATGTTTTGTTTGTTTTTAAACTGTGTTTGGATATTTTTATGCTTTGAAATAATGCTGGCTTTCCTTCAAGCAGCCTTTGAGCTCAGCGAAACCCGGTAACAAGAGTTCGATCTTTTGTGTGTTCCCGCATAGCTACGAAATGTATTCCTTTGACACAACTGGTGATCCAGAGTCCCAAGGAGTTATAAAGGTAAGGGCAATGCAACAGGCAGAAGCCATATGGAGTGAAAAAAAGAGTTCTAACAAATGTTTTTGCGGAACAGATGTAACATCTTGAGGGAAGACGGATTTTTACTCTACAGGCAATTAGCAAGCCAGGTTTCTACAGCTTTTACAAAGTAGTTTTATTTGTTGGCAGGGTCCCATTTGTGTTGGACACATTAAGGGCATGGGTCAAGGGGCACCTTTAAGACCAACAAAATTTTGTTCAAGGTATAAGCTTTTGTGTGCATGCACACTTCTTCAGATACACAAAAGCTTATACCCTGAATAAAACTTTCTTGGTCTTAAAGGTGCCACTGGATCCAAACTCTGTTCTGCTGCTTCACCAACACGGCTACCCTCCTGAATCTACATTAAAGGCATGCTTGCTTATAGGCTACGCAGAAGAAAAAAATCAAGGAAGGTAGATGAATCCCAGGCACGTGAAGACTACTCTGTTGGGAAGTGGCCTTCTAGCTTGTGCAGTGAAATTCACGTTATAGAGCATACCTTGAACAGAACTGTCCTCTTCTTTTGCACACCACTGCAAGCCTGCATTTGGCAGGACTTGTGGCCATTCTCTGCCTGGCAGCATCTGCCCACAAATAGGTTGCAAGTTTAAAGCTATTGCCATGTGCCAAGATTGGCCTGTTTCACTGTTACCCTCTCTCACACCCTCTTGTTCCTTGTTCCCTTGATGTAAGGTAAAGGAGGCGATTGAAAAACAGAACAGAGCTTGTGCTATTACATGTTAGTTTGTTTGCTACACTTTTTTTTTTGTCCGGTGGCACCTTTAAGACCAACAAAGCTTAATTTTGGGCATTAGCTTTCCTGTGCATCTCAAGAAGTGTGCATGCACATGAAAGTTTATACCGAGAATTAAACTCTGTTGGTCTTAAAGGTGCCACTGGACTCAAACTTTGTTCTACTGCTTCAGACCAACACGGCTACCCACATGAATCCGTCTGCTGATATCATTACAGTATCAATAAAAGCCAGGTAGGATATCCAGATGTTGTTCTCACTGACCCACTGTGGGGGACTCCTCTGGAATGCTTTTTGGTAGGGTAGCCCTGGCCTTGATAGCCTTATCTTGTCAGGTCTCGGAAGCTAAGCAGTATCAGCTCAGGTCAGTATTTGGATGGGAGGACACCAAGGAATACCAGGGTCACTGTGCAGAGGCAGGCAACGGCAACCACCTCTGCTCGTCTCTTGCCTTGAAAACCCTACGGGGTTGCCATAAGTCAGTTGTGACTTGATTGTAAAAAAAAAAAAAAGTACCAATCATTCTGACATCTTAACTGTTTGTTTTTTGGCATGAAGTACAATCCCAGACAACAGAAGTATACTGATCACCCCCCAAAAAAAACCTCTTCACCATCCAGCACCGGGGGGAGAAGTAATATGGATGAGACTGGGCAACAGAGACATGGAGAATTCAAGATTTCACCAGGCAGCACATGCATGGATGGCTACACCTATGCATGAACGTTTAAGTCCATTTTAAAGGTTGCTTTTGGTGAAATTAGGAAAGTATTTTCCCATAAGCCTTCATATATTCTGCTCTAAGTAGACGTATTATTTACTGATGTCTTTTATACCCCATCTTTCTCCCCAAAGAGGAGCCAAAGCAATTTACATCTCCTCCTCTCTTCCATTTTATCCTCACAACACCCCTGGTGAAGTAGGTCAGACTGAGCGTGACTTGTTCCAGGTCACCCAGCAAACTTCCACGGCAGAGTGGGGATTTGAACCTGGATCTTCCCATGTCCTATCCCAACACTCTACCCATAATACCATGGCTAGCTCATGCCTATGTGACAACACTAAAGACTCTGAAGCAACGCCCATGGAGAAACCGGCCTGTAAAATCTCTGGTGAAAAAGACACAAGGAGAAGACAATACCGCACGTGGCTGAAAGTTAGGAAGCTGCACTGATATTGACAAGGCAAAAAGGAAAGCAGGCAGCGAAATGAAAGCAGTGCTGTCATAGAGAGGTTAATGAAAGGCTCACACAAGAGATGGGATAAAATAAAGCAAGCTATTATTGAATTCCCTAATCCCTTTTGGAACGTTCCAGGGCTGCCCCATATTTCAACCCCAAAGACCCCTGAGCAAACGTGTTCTAAGCTGTATGCGAACAGAAAGTCTTGGAACAGACATTTCCCGAGCTCTCAGAGGCATTTATTTAATCAAGCCTTCTCCCTCTGAATATCAATTATTTTTCCTTTATGAGGAACATAAAGCTTTGCTCCGATTCCTAGTACGGGCAGAAGCCATTTACTGGGTCCTCGTTATTGACATACCTGGCTGATATACGTGAATGAAGAAGTACACGCTGAAGCCTCTGACGCGAAGCTGGATAAGTGCTTAACAACATTTATAAACCCATGGCAAATCAGGTTTATTATGACAGGCCATTACTGTGTTAGAAAATGCTGGGGGAAAGTTGACAATGTACAAACCACAGCAGCTCACATAAACAGTGGCTCTGCCGCTGTTAGTAGGAAAGGTAAGCAATCTGTTGGGGGGGGGAGGCGTCTGTAGCTCACCTGATAAGAAACGCCTTCCCCACAGTGCAGGCCATGATCAACCCCTGACAGAGCAGCGTCCCATTAGGCTAAGAAAAAGGTTAAAGAAACACACACCTTGGAAGAAAAAGGTACCTTTAAGCAACACCAAGGCTTCCCACTGGACTCTTCCAGGGGACTGCTCAGCACGTGCCATCAAACTCCCAGCCTTTCTGAAGCCCATCCCCTCCACTAACAGAAAATCTCTCTCTTTGAGCAGCTGACATATGGGGCTGTTTGCTTGCCCTTTCTGCTCCCCATAGTGCCAAAGGCCTGGATAACAGTGGGTTAATATGCCAGATTTCCCGTCATCGCAGAGCTCTGAGGTAATCTGTTTACATCTGCTTTAAAATGGCATTCCCGGCAGCGCCGCTTCATACCTATAAAACCATAACAGCAGCTTGACTTTGAATATCCATCTCTGCAAAGATGAAAACACCCCCCCCCGCCGCGCTTTATCTCAATTTTCAAAGCCGTTCTCACCCTCAAGAGCAAGGTGGACCCGACTCCTTCGAATCACAAGTTCACTTAAGCCTTCATCGAGATGCGGCTTTGCCTCTTTGCAACTTCTCGGCTGTGCCGGATACATCACGTATCGTTCGGCGAAAAAGAACAGTGAAGATCAAAACCGCACAGGCTGAGCTGAATTGGCTGATCAAGGAATAAGTTCTCAAACTACTTCAGAGCAGAGAAGTCGGGGGGAGGGGCGGCCTCAAAATTTGTTGGTGGCTTAGAATATACAATTTACCGTGTCATTCATAGCAACCGATTTAATTACAACTATTGTTGTTCAGGAGCAATTAAAGATATTCATTGTCTCACTTTAAATTTGCATTTCCACATGCTCATTAATAACCGTGAACAATGCCATTAAAACACGCACAAAAGCGATTAGAAAGAGATTTAAAACGAGAGAAGTCTCATTTACATACATTCCACTTATTTTTAGCATAGCCAGAGAGTGTTTCGGAAGCCTTGATGCACAGGAAGTTAAAAGGGGGCAAAATGTTTTATGGGATCTGTGGAAGGAGGACTTGGGAGGTCCTTGAGTCTGGTCTGGAGGGCAAACCCCAGCTCAGGAGGCATGGAAGTGCCTGTGCCAACTGGCATCACAGCAGATCCCTCGCCTACAGGCTCAGGACTATCCTTGGAGGGTTTCTGCCTTCATCCCCATGGCATAAAACTTGCTCTAGAGACGCCTTCCCAGGGAGGCAGGAACAGCCTGTGGGCAAGGGCTACCGCTCAGTGACAGAGCATCCCGAGGTGATCCCCAGGCCTAACCCTGGGCATCCTTAAGAGGATCAGTTAGCTAAAGACCTCTATCGGACACCCTGGAGTGTCAGCTGGAGCAGACGATGCTCACATCGACAAGAGCGGCCGTCTGGCTCCATATAAGGAAGCTGCTCGTGTTCGTGTGGCTAAACTCCTTTCGGTTCTCTGTCGCTATGCTGATGGGAACAAGAGCCACAATGTCGATCTTCTGCCTTTGCTTCCACCCCACCCCCCCTTTCTTCCGTACACACAGCACCTTGCTCTGAATGCCCGTGCTGGAAGAAAATGAGGCCCCCTTCTCCTTTTTGCAGCCTTCTGACTATGCTTCTAATACCGGGCTCATCATCCGAGGCACCGTAAGGCGTGATGCCACCCAACGGGATGCCTTACGGTCCCACGGTTTCTTTCTGATATGCTTCAGCTGAGGACTTAGAGTGAGCACTGCCCAGAGAACTCCATCTTAGGGTTTATTAGGAACGGGACTGAGGATAAAACGGCCGATGTTGTAATGCCCCTGTACAGATTGGTGGTGCGGCCTCATTTGGAATACTGTGTGGACAGTTCTGGTCCATGGATCTCAGAAAGGGCACCGCAGAGCTGGAAAAAGTACAGGGGAAGGCAGCCGAGATGATTAGGGGGTCGGAGCACCTTCCCTGTGAGGAAAGGCTGAAGAGACTGGGACTTCTCAGTTTAGGAAAGAGGCGACTAAGGGGGAGACACAACAGAGGTTTCTAAAATTATGTATGGGGGAGAGAAAGTTGACAAAGAGAACTTTTTCCCTCTCCCCCAAAATACTAGAACTTGAGGGCATCCAATGATGCTGATAGGCAGTAGGTTCAGGACGGAGACAAGGAAACACTGCTTTACACAGAGAGCGAATAAAAGGTGGGATTCGCTGGCAGAGAATGTTGTGATGGCCCCAGGATTTTATTTTTTGGATTTGTATCCCGCCCTCCCCGAAGGCTCAGGGCGGCTAACAAAGAGGCACAAGTGCCAAAGTTAAAACAGATTAAAACAATACAGTACAAAACACTAAACAGCTTAAAAGGGGATTTAGATGGATTCATGAAAGAGAAGTCGATCAATGGTTACTAAGCCATAGTGACTGAGGAGAACCTCCATATTGAGAAGCACTAAAGCCTCTGAATCCCAGAGCCAGGAGGCAACATCAGGGGAAGGTCTCGACCTCCATGCCCTGTTACTGGCTATCTAAGAGGAGCTGGCTGGCCACTGGGTGAGGCAGGATGCTGGGCTAGACGGACCCTCACTGGTCTGATCCAGCAGGGCTCTTCTGATGTTATTATGGGTCCCTCTGACACAACTGAACTTTCCCTGCAACCACATGGCAGCTGCGGGCAACTCACCTACCTAACCTACCAGGAGCCCCATTCAGATCAGGTCAGCAGAGCGGGGGGGGGGGGGGGGGGGGCCACCCCTCCTTTCGGAGGGGGGGGGGGGGGGAGAGGGGCTCCAGCCTTCCATGCTCCCCTACAGAGCCACGCGTACGCTAAATACAGATCTTGCACTCTGGTTGTCAGTTGCACTTTGGGACAAGTGTAGCAGGTTTGTATCTAGCCATCCAGTGTTAGAAAAGACGGCAGGCACCAAAGGCCAGAAAAGGGGAGAGCACTGAGCAAACAGCATGTGGGGACAACTGTATGTGGCTGGCTCTCTCCCAGTCTTGAAGAACAAGTAGCCATTCACCCTGGATAGAGACCAGACACAGGGGCTGCCTGCAGAGAAGGCACTGTCTCTCGGTGTTACAGCGCTAGGACTCATGGAAAGCTACAAGAAGACGACAGTGCCGGGGGAGGGAGGCACAAGGGATAGGCAGACGAGGGGATCACAGGTAGGAAACCACCCCCAGAGTTATGTCTGATTTACTCCTGAAGTTTTCTGTAGGAGTCATTTTGCAGCCTCATCTACATATCAGTACGCAACTATTGGATCGGACCCTGCAGATTCCTTCCTGCTAACGGTGGTGCCTTCCCACAGTGCAAGGTGGCTTCCACTTATGCAAGAGGCCTCTTGCACCAGGGGAAAACAGTGTCATTGGCCAAGTGGGTTCACAGGATTCAACCCATTATGTTCTCATACAAACTGCCCCTTCTTCGTTTCAGAAACTGTCACTTCGTGGGCAATGCACTATTGCTCCACACATACACCACCCCTGGCTCAGCCTAGAAGCAGCTTTTGCAACTTGGAAGATTTCTACTGGTAGCTCACATTTTTTTAACCTCAAAAAAGCAACAGCTTCACTTATTCTGTGTTTTTATAACGAGTGAACTATTATTGCCGGATACTTTCCCAGAATTCCTCAAAACAGCCCATACGACCCGCCCTCCCAAAGAGACACCAGATCACACCCCCAAAAGTAGCGCAAATAGCAGTAATAACTTATTTCCACAATAATGAGATTTCAAAAAAAAATAAATCACCCAATGAAGGCTAGAGAATAGTCACACTGTCCCCCATTTCTCGGTGAGCAAATTTGCAGGACTTTCTGCCCAGCGTAGATCCTTTTTGATCTTGCCACAGGGAACAGAGACAAAGCAAAAACGAAGAACAGAGAACCGTATGGAACAAGAGGTTAGGAACAAAAAGTAATATCCTATATTATCTACCATCAATCCCATACTTCAATAGAAGGCAGTTTCTAAGAAATCCTGCCAGTTAACACTAAGCTGCTTTGAGTCAGGAAATAGGTAAACCGAGAGCTGTCCACACAGATCACTATAGAGCCCACTGGGGAGAGAGCAAGGGTATAAATCAAGAAAAATATACCAAAAATCTTGATGGGAATTTCAGTAGGTACAGCTTGTTACACATAGATGAGAAAAGCCAAAGCTCATAAAATTGTCTCCTATGCACATCTATAAAGGGCAAAGACCCTCTGTCTTCATTTGCATCTGGGAATTCTCCCTCCTGTCCCGCAGCCCGAATCAGTAACCGCTGAAGAAAGCGGTATTGACGCCAACTAAGGTCAGCATGTAACCCACTAAAAGACAACCAATATTCAATGAACTTCTTGGAACGACAGTTCTGTGATGAACTCTCAGCACCCAGTGAAAAATGCCTCATCCTAAGCTTTCATAAGGTAAGGGAAGTCAAAACATTTTCATCAGATCTGGTCCGTAATGCAGATGGTCTGAGGCTACATACTTGTTTGATGCCACATGGGAGTGATGCAGATTTAAATAAGGACAGTTCAGAGAGAACTGCAAAGGAATCCAAGTGGGCATCAGGCTTTCAGTCTTTCTAGCCCTCCTTCTTGTAGAAAGACGAGGATAATAACCAAGTGTGGCAGGCAAAACAGAAATGAACTCCCTGGCAGGGCAGGGCAGGCCCTTGGACTCAACAGCAAGACTCCCCTGGGTGGGACAAGGGGCAGAAAGGTGCAGTGAGGATCAGTGCACCCTCTAAGCTGTGGACTCTTGTGAGCAAAAATTCTACTCTGTGATCTACTGGCATTAACCTTTTGAGCGAGCGATTCGGCCACTGCATCAATTAATTTGCTCTGGAGCCATCCTTCCTGAGCCGAGACAAAAATGTGTGAGCTGGAGGCTAAAAAACTGTGAGCTAGCTCACACTAACTCAGCTTAGAGGGGACACTGGTCAGGATAGCCTCAGCAACAAGGCAGCCTGGCCCAGGGAAGTTCAAAGAGTGTGGAGGCAGTGAGCAGGCCTCGGTGGGAGAACAGTGGCTCTCTGGGACCAGATGTTTTGAGGTAGGTCAGGGAATGGAGAAAGGTAGAACTTCGCTCCAGGGCCAGATGTGAAGCTGGGGCTATAAAAGAAAAAGGGAGGAAGGGGGAATGGGAGGAGGCTGGCAGGAGAAGCAGGAGGCAGGTTGCAGTGTCCTGACTCTGCTCCTATGCAATGCAATGGAACCCTGGTGTGGGTGAAATGAACCACACCTTCAGATGCCTGGACTGGTAAATAAAGCAACCTGCAGAATGAAGCAGTGACTGGGCTCGTGGCTTCAAGACATAAGAACGTAAGAGACGCCAATGTTGGATCAGGCCAAAGGCCCATCCAGTCCAACACTCTGTCACACAGTGGCCAAAAATACCAGGTGCCCTCAGGAGGTCCAGCAGTGGGGCCAGGACATTAGAAGCCCTCCCACTGTTGACCCCCCCAAGCACCAAGAAGACAGAGCATCACTTGCCCCAGAGCCCCTATCTATACCTTGTGACCACTGATGGACCTCTGCTCCATATGCTTATCTAATTCCCTTTTGAAGCCGTCTATGCTTGTAGCCGCCACCACTTCCTGTGGCAGTGAATTCCAAGTGTTAATCACTCTTTGGGTGAAGAAGTACTTCCTTTTATCCGTTCTCTCTCCCAGTCTTGAAGAACAAGTAGCCATTCACCGTGGATAGACTCTAGACACAGGGGCTGCACAGGAAGACCTGCCATGGATTCCAGGTACAATGTTCTCCTGCCCTCAGGGGGCACAATGCCAAACCAGGAGATTCCTGGGTTTTTCAAGTCTTTATCTCTGAGTCAGGGAAGATTCCCATGTTTAAGCATCCACAATATTCTCCAGTTTGCTCATTCATTTCTGCCTGTGGGCAGCAGAGTGTAATTCTGAGATCTGCTGATCTATCTCTGAGGCCAGTCTTGCGGAGAAAACAGTATTGGGAGAGGTCCACTACCTTGACTACCATTACAAGACAGGAACGGACAGAGACAAACAGGAAAGAGGATTCTAAAAATAAGCATAACCTTCCACTCCCCCATTATGCTTGCTAATTAATGCAAGACAGAAAAGCAAAGGTGGCCTTACAGATTGTGTTTGAGTAGCGTAACTTGAGGCAGCTCATTAATAATTTCTGTTCCACAGTGGGGAAAGCAGGTCTGATTTGAGGGAATGCAAGGAAAGGAAGGGGGGGAAATCTGTTTTTCAAGACAGATTCCTTTTGTTACAGCCAGCTCAAAGCAAATTAAAAACCTCATTCATAAAAGGCACACTTGCATGGACAGCTATACAAGTTCAGGGCACACAGAAACTTATTAAAGTGAAGCTCTTTTGGTTACACCCCCCCCCCCAAATCTAGGATAAACAAACATGCAAGTGATTTTTAAAATAAATTAACCTGTTCCAAGGGTGTGTTAGCTGCTCAGTCGAAAGATGGGATATAAATAAGGCATATGAATGATTGGCATTTAAATAATATGGAGTTTCTTGTATACTGTATACAAAAGCATCTTACAACCAGTGTTCCCTCTAAGCTGAGTTAGTGTGAGCTAGCTCTCAGTTTTTTAGCCTCCAGCTGACACATTTTTGTCATACTCAGGAAGGGATGGCTCCAGAGCAAACTAATTTATGCAGCAGCCAAATCGCTTGCACACAACTTCAATGCCAGTGGCTCACAAAGCAGAGTTTTAGCTCACAACACTCCACAGCTTAGAGGGAGCATTGCTTACAACGGCAGGCCACCCTGTGAGCTTCCATAGCTGAGCGGGGATTTAAACCTGGCGACACAGATTCTAGTAGGGCACGCGAACAACCCCACCTTGATTCCTGCAAGTAATACTGTAAATGTAGTCAATGTGACTATCCCTGAACTTCTGGGGAGGCAGGGAGGAGTGTTGAGTGATGGTGCATTGTCTAAAGCGGGGGCCCCCAGCATGGTGCAGGTGGGTGTCATGGTGTTTTTAGAGAGCAGGGAGGGCCAAGTGGGACCTCTGCCCAGCAAGGCTTCTGATTGGCCACTGGAGATTTGATTGGTTGTACAGATTTTTAAAAACGCTGCTTTGGCAGCAACTGCCACTGCAGCACAAGCATCTTCACTGTGTGACTGAAGGTAAGCTGCAGCAGTTTGTGGCTGGCTCCGCCGCCCACCACCTTGTATCACAACTCCAAAGGTACCCACAGGCTCAAAAATGTTGGGGACCACCTGGGCTAAAGTGAGCTCATGGCAGAGGTGAGATTCAAACCAGGGCCTTCCTAGTCCATACCTACTGATGCCACATCAGCTCATAAAGGTGTGCTGGAAAATGTTATTCCCCCTCAAAGAGCTCAGACTCTGGATCCAGTGCTGTCCCTTAATGTGAAACACAAGTTTCCAGCACACCGTTTCCAGTAATAACCCCTGTAAGTACTGCATTTCTGCTAAGGTGCTGTTTACTTGTTTCCGATGGCAAAAATTTATGATTGATTTGAGGTTCCAAATCAATGTTATTATTTCCAAAAGGCATTTTGGAAGCCTTGCCATTTCCGACATTAGTGGAGCTGGTGAAAAAGGTAACAGGCCTTGTAACATAGCAGCGTCTGGCTGGGGGGCAAGAGATTCAACAGAACGAGCAGCCACAGGTTATAGAAATGTTTTGATAACACTATGTATGTAATCAGTATTTCATGGAATTGAATAAGAGACAAATGCCTACAGTAAACATATGGTAGCTATTTCGAAAGGTGTCAGCTAAAAATATGATTGTACAATTGTAATAATTTGGGTTCGCTTCTAAGAAAATTGTTCTTTTGGGTTTGTTTTTAAGAAAATTGTTCTATTGATTTAAGGTAGCAAACAAAGAACTTCTTGGTCAAACAGAACACACACTGTGACACGGGTCTTTTAAGCTTATTCTCCTTCTGCCCAGAGTATCTATTTTAAAAGATTTCATTTGTAGTTTTACAACAACAGAAAACGGGACTAAAATTGCTCCACCACTGGGGTATGTCAAATGCTCCACTAGTATTGATCAGCACAAAATTGTTTCAGGTCGGTCCACTAGTCATAAGACAGCTGGTTGGGGTGTCTGCTGGGGGAAAAAAATAATTGTTTAATGAACCGGCTTTAATCAGTGTGATAGTTCTGATGTTTGTGTTCAGCAATAAAAGACAATTACAGAGTTGCTCAATATGAAACAGAAAACTGCTAATTATTTTATAACCCGCAATTTCCAACTTCTTGCTCAATATATGAGAGACATTCAGAATACAGAATCGCTGAGTCGCACGACCTGGACCCACATACCTGAAGGACCATCTCTTTCCATGTGTCCCTGGGCGTTAATGATGGTTACCAGGCACTCATCTGTTGGCTATCCCACCACTTAGGGGGGGCTGTCTGGCATCGACTGAAAACAGGGCCTTTTCTATTGTGGCTCTGTGGAAGGGGCTCCCTGATAGAGGGGCCCCCTCCTTGGAGGTCTTCAGGAGGCATAGCAAGGCCTGCCACTTTGCCAGGGCTTTTGAAGGGATATCATGATCCTAGGCCTGTAGTAGTGCAGCCTATAGGCTCTAGGGGGGGCCTAGAGCAGTGGTGGCGAACCTATGGCACGGGTCCCAGAGGTGGCACTCAGAGCCCTCTCTGTGGGCACACATGCCATCGCCCCAGCCAGGCCCAGACCATAATTAAAGTGTCGAATTCTCTGCCAAATAATTTTAAGTAAATGAAAGCATTTGGGATTGCTTTCCTTACTTTGTTTGGATCATCTTAAGTTAATGTATGGGTTGTTTTTTCTAAAGTAAAACCTCAGTATTCAGATTAAATGGCCATGTTGGCACTTTGCAATAAATAAGTGGGTTTTGGGTCGCAGTTTGGGCACTCGGTCTCTAAAAGGTTCTCCATCACTGGCCTAGAGGCTCTGGGAAAGCCTGTAGTGGAGTGACTACTGGGCCTACATTTCCCAGGCCACCCTCTGGACCCTGTGATTGGTTAACAGGGGATTTGGAGGGGAAATTTACATCAGCAGAGGAGTAGGAGGTAGTGCCTGGGAAGACGGAATAAAAGTCCTGGCACAAAGTGGGAGGGAGGTTCACTCCCAGGGAGCAGGGATGGTGAGGCTGCTGCAGAAGGAGGGATCCCTCATCCAAAAAGGGTGAGTCAGTCTGAGATCAAGCACCTAGAGAAGGCACCAGTATAGTCAGTATAGTCAGACACGCTAGGGTTTCTTATTCTGCTAGTTTACCTACCTTTATTGAGTTCATTATTCTACCAATTATTTGAAAACCAGTTGTTACCAGACCTCTTAAATAGAACTGTTTATTATTCCGCCTGGTTCCTCACTCCTCATTCGGTCACATATAAAGTAAAACCTACTGGGAAGGAGAGGACCGAAGGGGTCGGTTGGGAGCTCTGGCCCCTCCCAAGGAGGCCCGTACCAGAGTGGGGGCAGCCTACAGAGGGCTTCCCTGGTCCCCTGCTTGTGACAAGGGGTTTGAATAGCAGGCATCTTTTAAGGGGAGGAGGGATTTGGGGCTTGCCATTTTATTTCTGGTTTTAGCGAGGGATGTTTTAACTGGGGATATTTAAGTCCAGTTTTCGCAAGAGTGTTCTCTTCGTTTCCAAACACTGGGGCTGAGGTGGCCAACGTGGATTTCTCCCCTCAACCAGAATACGAGATCAGCCCAGAGACCATGGCGAAGTGCAGAAATCCTTCTGAATTTGCTTTATTTGTATGCCACGTACTACCCCACTTTCATCAACCAGCCCAGCTCATTGAGTCCCCAGGCATTAATGATTTCAGAATCAAGGTTCTGAGGTTGCTCCTAGCAACCTTGTGGGCTTAAGAGCCTCTGCCTCAGTCTAAAATACTGGGGGGTACTGATGCAAAAACAAAAAATTATTAAAACAAAGACAGATGATCACATCGGTTTTGAATACACAGCTGCTATAGAAATCAAGTGATGTGCAAACGGCAGAGTGACTGCACCCCTGAGGTCCATGAACACCCTCGTTTCACTCTGCGTGCCTGAGGGTTATTGTGTGCTTACCTTTATCCAGAGATACTAGCATGAATCCCACTTTCATTCTACATTATGCACTAAATGCCTGGCCTTGGATAAAAGCACTTCCAAATGTTGTGTTCAAGTGAAACCTGGAGGGATGATGATGATGTGTGTGTGTGTGTGGGGGGAGAATTTCCCTCTATTTATAGTTCTTTGAAGGAGACTCACATACAATATTCAGTTAACACAGTGATGGCAAAAACCTCCCGGGGTCTCGATAATCTTCTTCAGATTTTTTAAAAAAGTGATAACTATTTGCACAGTGCTGCATGTCTTCTTTAAGGAACTCCTTTTTAATTGCAATGTAAAAATTCTGACTTCTGGATACAACAAGAATTGACTCTGGTTTTATATCATTCCAACAACAGTCTTACGTAGGGGTTAGAGCACGGGTCTTGGATTGGGAGATCTGGGTTCAAATCCCTGTAAACCTTCAGGAAGTGTCTGTCTCCACCTCATGGTCTAAGGTACGTATACCACTACAGACTCATGAACACATGGCAGCTGCCTTGTACTAAATCAGACCATTGGTCCATCAACACCAGTATTGTCTACTCAAACTGAAGTTTGAGTCCAGTGCCACCTTTAAGACCAACAAAGTTTTATTCAAAGTATAAGCTTTCACGTGCATGCACACTTCTTCAGATACGGAGTTCATGCACATGAAAGCTTATACCTCGAACAAAAATCTGTTGGGTCTTAATGGTGCCACTGGACCCAAACTTCATTCTGCTGCTTCAGACCAACATGGCTACCCACCTGAATCTATCTATGCAGACTGGCAGCAGTTCTTCAAGGTCTCAGGCTGAGGTCTTTCATATAACCTACTGCCTGGACCTCTTAACTGGAGATGCTGAGGATTGAACCTGGGACCATCCACATGCCAAGCAGATGCTCTACCACTAAGCCATGTCACCTTGGGAGAAGGCTGGGATGTAAAACTTTGCTGTGACAAAATGATTCAGCTGTAAAAATCACACACATAGAAAACACCCAAGATGTGAAAGGAAAGTTTCACACAGAATACAAAAATATGGGATATTCCCACAAAAGCAATCAAGTGATGGCTAAACTGAGAGTCTCGAGATCCAAGGGACAGCTTATGCCAACCTCACTCACCTAAGTTTCCGCTTTTGGTCCTGAAAAAGAACATGTGCCTGTATTGCTAGAGCTTGACGGATCCATTTCCGCAAGCTCAGGAAAACTGACACTAATGCACTACTAAACTCAGCCCCCCCCACCCCCCCACAACAGTTCTCCTTCAAATCCAGAAAGCAATAAGACAGGCAAGCATGCAATCCCCCCCTTTGCACCAACATTCAACCATTTTAATTGTTTTATCAACTTGTTGTAACCCGCCCTGAGCAGCCCTGCATTGCAGGGGAGGGCGGGACAAAAGTCCAACAAAATAAATAAATATGGCACTAAGGTTTCAAATGGCATTCCCTTTCTCACCTCGAGATTAAAGGCGTTCTCCTCCATCTTCTCCACCTCTGCTTCAGCCAGGGGATTCTTCAGGTTCTGCAAGAACAGGGCAGCCTTCCTCTTCCGTTCTGCCTGAAGCTGCTTCTCCTTGGATTCCTTGGAGGCCTGGGCTAGCTTCTCTCTGGCGGCGGCTGCCAGCCTGTCCTCTAGTTTCTGTTTGGCTGGGAAAACAAAAGAGGGAACCAGGCGGTGAGTTTAGAAAGGGGGAAACAAAGTTTGAGTCCGGTGGCACATTTAAGACCAACCAAATGTTATTCAAGGTATGAACTTTTGAGTGCACGCACGCTTCCTCAGATACACTGAAATGGAAGTAAACAGTCCATACATATCAGCAGAGGGTGAATATACAACAAAATGAAGATGTTTTAACAGCTGCCAAGTTCAAACAGGAATAACAAGCTAACCTTATATGGCCACCATTTGTTTGGATTTAATTGGGAGAGGGAAACACAGTGAAGCAAATAAATATGTCAAAATAGACTGATGTGTAAATGTATCCTTCTTAATTGTGGAATGCTGATTGTAATTAACTGAGACCCTGTTGTTATGCTCCATTCGTCTCCTCTCCTTGAGGTACAAGTGAATGGTTGTGCAGTGTTATGTCTCCTCTGCCACCAGATGAGAGAAATACATTCCAATATTCATTGCATTGCATTACAATTACTATGCCAATCTACTATTAGAAAGGGGGATTAACTTTTCGGCTAAACTAAAGAATCTCCACTTTTTTGGGGGGGGGACACCGCAATGAGGTCGAGAATTGTTGTTGAGAGGGCCTAGTTCTTCAGATACGATGAAAATGTAGCAAACGAGGAAGTTGAAAGCTAAGCTCTCCTTTTCCAAACTGTACTCGCTAGGCAGACGAGTAATCACTTGCTTAAGTAACTCCCCACACCCAAGACAGCCTCGGATTTACATCTGATCAATTCTTTTGGCTGAACAAGTTTGTTATAGACTTGCCATACACTAACAGGCAAGGCAAAGCTGGATGGGCCACCTCCAGAAACGTGAAGGCCAGGAAACCCCTGGAAAATACCATCTCCCCCCCAAGCAACCTTGTTCAGTCTTTCCAATGGAAAAAACTGTGGAACTCTTTATGAAGCAGTTCCTCTTTTGGAATGAATGGAATGCTTTTAAGACAGGGTTTAATTCATTCAAAATGTGTAGCGCGAACATTTGTATGTAAGGCATTCTAAGATAATGCTCCTTCCTATGCATACTGTAGATGCATACAGCCTGTTCAAGGATATCGTTACTGTTCAGATTTGAATAACTTTGGCAACACTACGCTACAACGTGTTTGATCCTATATTATTCAGTGACATCAAAATACATGAATCCTATTGTGACTATGAGGCTGTTTACCTCGGAATAGTTTACTACAAAACATGTTTTATTATAGAGAAGCCTTCCCCCACATGTTCCCCAGAGAGCACTACCGTTAGGGTCGCAAAATCGTTTGGCCCTCCCTGGTCCTAGGGATGCCAGGCTGGTATCGACCAGGACCAGGGCTTTTTCTGTGGCATCTCTGACCTACTGGAACGAGCTTCCGGATGAGACCTCTCACAGTTCCGCAGGGCCACGAAAACGGAGCTCTTTCATCAGGCATTTAGGTAGGAGCTGTGTTACCATCTATGTCCTGTGTTAATCTCCAGCCTATCTCCAGCCTATGCCCACCGATAATGGATGGACCATTAAATAAATAAAATGCACTTTATTGTTGTGATACCGTCATCGTTGTTAACTGTTTTTAATAATTTGTGCATTTTACACTGGCATTTATATTGTTGTTACCTATTGGTTCTTGTAAGCCGCCCTAAGCCTGCCTTGGTGGAGAAGGCGGGGTAAAAATCAAATAAATAAACAAACAAATATGTCAATATTTATTTTTCTTAGCTATGTTAACAAAAATTAAGACATGGGACAAAGTAGTGGAGGGTGCAGCGGTTTACCCTCATGGGGTGCCCTGTGTGTGCAGAAAATGGTAAAAATCAAATAAATAAATAAACAAATATGCCAATATTTATTTTTCTTAGCTATTTTAACAAAAATTAAGACACATGTGACAAAGTAGTGGAGGGTGCAACTTCCCCCTTTTGTTTTATGAGACAAAAAAACCTTTGTGCTCACACAGCCATTTCCCACAGAGCAGTCCAAGCTAAAGAGTACTATGGTCTTGCCGACCTATTCTCAGTTGAAGATACACTTATGCTGGAAGCGCAGAGTCAATAATGTGGAAGACTCTTCAGCAGGGCAGCTGGAATGCGAAGTGCGCCACTTAAAATAATGGAGAAACTCTCCCACAGTACAGTAATTAAATTGATTGGCAGAACAATCAGAATAGGCGAAAGGGAAGCCCTACATCATGGAACACAAAATCCCTCCATGGAATTTAATCCTGTGCAACAGTGCGGTGGTCACTATTTCTGATGGTTTCCCAAGGGGATTAGACAAACTCAAAGGGGATACGTTTACCCACCACCAGTGTCCCCTCTAAGCTGAGTTAGCGTGAGCTAGCTCACAGTTTTTTAGCCTCCGGCTCACACATTTCTGTCTTAGCTCAGGAAGGATGGCTCCGGAGCGAACTAATTTGTGCAGTGGCCAAATCGCTCGCTCAAAGCTTTAATGCCAGGAGCTCACACAGTAGAATTTTTGCTCACAACACTCCACAGCTTAGAGGGAGCATTGCCCACCACTATTAAGATCATGTCAAAATGGAACCTCCGTCGTCAGACGGAGTCGGCCTCTGGATGTCAGTTGCTGGAGGGCAGTAACAGTTGGAAAGCTGCCACTTTTATGTTCTGCTTATGGGCAGCCTGTTCCCTGCAAGGGGGGGGGGGGAAATGCCGGACCTGATCCAACAGGCCTCTTTTGTTTTTCAAGCGGCAGAAGCCCCCAAAAGATCACTGGTAGCTTTCTCGAATATGCTTAAATCCCACCAACCTCAGCAGGATCCCTTTTTGACTCAAGTTGCAAGAAGGATAGCTTGAATGCTTTCTGGTTCAGTGGTTACCATATTTTGAAAAGCAAAAAAGAGGTCATATTTCCCAACTTGACTACTTCAAACAAGTGATCACAGAGACAAATGTCATTTTAAATACCCCTACTTTTTAAGCCGTGATAATTGCTGCTAACTATGAATATTCCTAATCTTCCAACCGAAAAAGAGGACATTTTTAAAAACAGCCAAAAAGAGGATGGATATCAAAAAAGAGACAACACGTCCTCTAAAAAGAAGACATCTGGTAGCCCTCTCAGCTGTGGAGTCCTGTGAGCAAAAATTCTACTTTGTGAGCTACTGGCATTAAAGTTGTGAGTGAGCTGCATAAATTAGTTTGCTCTGGAGCCATCCTTCCTGAGCTAAGGCAAAAATGTGTGAGCCAGAGGCTAAAAAATTGAACTAGCTCACAGTTTTTTAGCCTCCAGCTCACACATTTTTGTCTTAGCTCAGGAAAGATGGCTCCAGAGCAAACTAATTTTATGCAGCAGCCAAACTACCTGCTCACAACTTTAATGCCAGTAGCTCACAAAGTAGAATTTCTGCTCACAGGACTCCACAACTTAGAGGGAACATTGCTGGTAACCCTAGGTTCACATTCCTTACTGATGGGGGTCTTTAAAGTGTTCCATAGGTTGAAGGTACCATTGTGTATGAATGTGAATTGATAAATCTAATTTGGGACACCTTACAGTTGGCCATGGATAGATACTAATATGTACAAATTCCCTAGAAGATAGTCAAAGTTTCCCTCCTTTACTCCCCCAAATAAATAAAAAGGCGACATTTGAACTGGAAAGAAAGGAGATGGTTTCACAAATGCATTATAAGGGAATTAAGAAAATAATCCAATTGTGCCAGCATTATTACTACTCATTTTTACAAGTGAGATGACACTACGTGCAAAAGCTGAGCACAGAAACAGTCAAACATTTTCAAACTTTTGAGCTCACAAGTAAAATATGTTGATTTTAAAATAATTCTTCCCAATTGAATTCCTCAAAAGTATTTCATGCCTTTTGATTTCATAATGCTCACTTGCAATCAGGTATGCATGTTTCAGTTTTCTCATTTCTACTTTGGTTAATGCCTTCGGGGTTTAGAACACATTTGAAATGTAATTAATATGAGCATTTTAAACTAGTAATCTCTGAGCAGTTCAAATTACACAAAGACTTAACTTTAACTGACACAGTAAAAAGCTAACAATTCCTTTCATTGTTGTTTGTCTTTTAAAAATGTAATTTTTTATCACAAAGGTTAACAAATATACTAAAAAATTATGCATCAACTTTCAGAATGAAAGAGCAATTCCCCCTGATGTTCAGCAACTTTTCTTTACCTGCAGACATGGAATAATACATTCAGAGCTAACTATGAGACTCAGGAACCTGACACTCCAACTGATACATCCTGTAGGATATTTTTAAAATAAATAATTCCATTTGGAAACAGCTTCATGACTTTTTATTAGCGGAGAAGCCCGTTTGCAGGAACTGAAACACATCCTCTACAACACCATTATGAATTCATCAAATTAATGTTTTATCTGTTACTGAAATACACACGTGCATGCAGATTAAATATCGCTCAAGATTTTTCGAAACCTGCCGACAAAGGAGAACTACTGTTGCTATCCTGGCGGCAACACTTATTTGAACTCTAGCATACCAATTACCAAGGGTTTGTGGAAGATATCCTTTCTAAGTATCCAGCAAACTTTAAAAAATACTGCTTACTTAAACCTGGGAGCTAGTGCGGTTTAAGATCCATGGCACAGGGACTTGCCTTTTCCTGCCTATGTTACAAAGCATCCTGGTACAGGTGGCACACCGTTCACAATTTAGCCTTAAACACACTACAAACTGTCAGGAAGGAAGAGTTGTGTCAAGTATACAGGCCATAAGCCATTTAATGCTTAGACACTCATCACTGCTGGCATGGAAGAGGAAGCTTCTTTCCTTGCACCCGCAATGGCTGTAGCTTAATTGTACAACAGACAGCAGAAAGAAACGGGAAATTTTCACACAACTGCATACACATCCCACACACGGACTTTTGCTTGCACTGAGATAGTAGACGTCTCTTTTGTGAAGCTTCAAATTGTCAAGAAGCACAAGCCTTATCTGATGGGAGCCGGTACAAGCGATGCCAAGTCACCACAATCTAGGTTTGGGAACAGCAGAACCAAAAGTATCCCTGGGGTACGCTCTAGGGCAGCGTTTCTCAGATTGGCATCTGGGGATCTGTGAGGGTCCACAGCAGGCGAGCCATACTGGCTCCATCTGGCTAATGTGACAATGGAGCGCCCTTAGTTCCTAGGAATGGGGGCAGGGAGTCTCCACATCAAGAGAAAGGGATGCGAAAAACTTCCCTCTTTCTAAAGGTGGAAGGCCACTTACCTTCCAGATCACATAAGAGCACTAGCCAGAACACGGCACTGACTGGTTGCTGAAAACCAGCAGCTCTAACTAATTGAGCAGCAGGACAATACAGTTCTAATGAAGTCATCATAGTTACTTCCAACGCTCCCTCTAAGATGAGGAGTCTTGTGAGCAAAAATTCTGCTTTGTGAGCTACTGGCATTGAAGTTGTGAGCGAGCGAGCGATTTGGCTACTGCATAAGTTAGTTTGCTCTGGAGCCATCCTTCCTGAACTGTAGGCTAAAATCTAAAAGCTAGCTCACACTAACTCAGCTTAGAGAGAACATTGATTACTTCTGGTATAAAAACCGGTTTTCAGCCTATTTTCTGATACGAAGAATTCTGGCACACATGCCACTCTGCATCCACACACACGGACACAACAGTGGTTTTCAATTTAATACCGAAAGCTGAGGTTTTGTGTACTGTCGATCTTTTCTATGTGCAGCTCTGAAAGATTCTACGGGCACTTTCCCCACCTCCCTTTCGGTGATCTTCGTTTAGAAGTTATGAACTAATACGGAAGCTGACTGCTGTCTCCAGCATGCGATTCCTTCCAATTAAGGGTGACAGAGTAGAATTTGGGGTCCCGGTCTTTTGGAGAGCCAGTGCGGTGTAGTGGTGAAGACTGTTGGATTAGTATCTGGCAAATCCATGTTCAAATTGCCACTTGTGCCATGGAAGCTCGCTGGGCAAGTCTGGGCCGATCACGCTCTCTCAGCCTAACCTACTTCACAGGGTTGTTGTGAGGATAAAATGGACGAGAGGAGAATGATGTAAGCTGCCTTGGGTCTCCATTGGGGAGAAAGGCGGGGTACAAATGAATTAAAATAAATAATAAAGCATGAGAGGACTGGCCCTGAAGTTTATATGCATCCAATAATACTGCTCGTAAAGTGCTATGATTCTTACTGTTGTTAATATGGCAGAAGTGTCCTTGGGATGTATGTGGTTTGTACCGTGCACTTTAAAAATAGACTTTTCACCATATTTTGGGTGCTAGCAAGGAACGAAGGGGGAACCTTGGAGTTCTATGGAAATTTTTAAATTAAAAATGGGGTCCTGAGGTTTGATAACTGCTTCTCTAGGGATAGTCGCTGTCTATAAGGAGTGATCCTACCCCTGCAGAGTATGATTTTCTTCAGTCCTGCTGGGATTTGGCCTCGTTCAGAACACCACCTCCAGTTCTCATCACAGAGACCGAGTGAGCGGAATAAGGTTCAGATTAACATTTTTTTCGACACAAAACTGGGACACACCCTTATTTTTAATAAGCTGGCACCATTTACAACTGTCACATACTCTGCATCTCAAACCACGTCCTTCCCTCACAATTTGTTCTTTCTGGTTGATGATGAAAGCGGGCAGCCTGCTACAATCAGCTAATATGAGTTTGGGCATCCACGGCTTCACTGTTTTTGCTAGTCTAGAAGACAGCACACCTCTGCCTCCCAGATAGGCCTCCCCAAGTTTGGATCACACTGGCATTGTGCGTGTGTTTAACTGCGGTCAGTTCGCTTCTGACTTATGGTGACCCTATGAATTAACGTCCTCCAAAACGTCCTCTCGTTAACAGCCTTGCCCTTGTCTCGCAAACCGAGGGCCCTCGTGGCTTCCTTGACTGAGTCAATCCATCTCGTGTTGGGTCTCCCTCTTTTCCTGCTGCCTTCGACTTTTCCTAGCTTGATTGTCTTTTCCAGTGACTCTTGTCTTGACTTTGCGGGAATCTGAAGTCAGCATCTTTCACCGACAGCTATATTAAGGTAGGTGCCCCTAAGACAGGCTGCCGAAGCGGGGGCGGTGGTGGTGATGAATTTTCCTAGAGCCTGATGCTCTCGAAGGGAAGCGGCAATTATATTTCCATTTGTTAATTATAAAAAGACCACAACACGCATGTATCTGACTGTGGAATGGGAGCTTCCAGGGCAATTTTCAGAGCGCTTCGTTGGCAGAAGCATTAACCACAACACTAGGACCACAGCCAGACAACTGCTTCGATGATCACCATCTTTGCAATTCAGCGCTCCGTAACAGAAATTCAAATGAGAGGGGCCTTTGCAGCCCAATTCAGCCCTGAACTTAATGGTGCACGCTTGGGACTGATTCTTGGGGTGCTCATGAATGCAGCATGAAAGGGAGGTAAGCTCTCATTCAAGACTGCCCCCTTGATAGCCAGCGGGACCCCACCCCCCCGAAAATCAGCACCCCAATGTTCAGGACAAATTTATGCACTGTGGGTAATTTGTTTCATGATCAGCCAGTTTTTTTTTTAATGCTACATTTCCATTTTCATATGTTCATAAGCATCTGGTTAAGCGATACAGTGTGCTTTAATGATACTTATGAACGTACGAAACTGCCTCATATCAGATTATTGGGTCTATCTAGCTCAGAAACGGCTATTCCAACTGGAAGTTGTTCTCAAGGGTACCAGGCAGAAACAAACAGATTCTCCGAGAGATCCTTTAAGCAGAGATGTCAGGGATTGAATCAGAAGAAGAGCTGGTTTTTATACCCCGCTTTTCTCTACCCTAAGGAGTTTCAAAGCTGCTTACAATCGCCTTCCTCTCCCCACAACAGGCACCTTGTGAGGTAGGTGGGGCTGAGAGAGCTCTGAGCCAACTGTGGCTGGCCCAAGGTCACCCAGCAGGCTGCCTGTGGAGGAGTGGGGAATCAAACCCGGTTCTCCAGATTAGAGTCTGCTGTTCTTAACCACTACACCACACTGGATCTTCTACAAGTAAAGCATGTGCTGTACCAAGGAGCCATGCACCTAAATAAAGCCAGCTTTCGAAATATTAGGCTGGTAAGCTTTCTGTAGAACTGGACATGATCCAGGTACGTTATCTTTCCAGAAGTATATTTTTTACCTTGCTTGGCTTCCAGCTCCTCCTGTGTAAGCTGAGGCTTCTTCTCTTCGGCAGCGTTACTGGACATGGCAAACACTGTGCTGCTGTTGGATGTGCCGTGCGCATTCTCATGGCCTTCCTTGCCTTCTTCCCCCTCCTCATCACTGTCATCATCAAGTTTCACTCGATTTTTCTCCAAGGGAAGCATGTCATTTTCTTTGGCTCTGATTGCAAAGCTTATTGGTGCAAATGATGCTATTAAAAAGACAGGGAGTAAGTCATGATACTGTTAACGGTAGAATTTTTACTGATTACTGCGTGGCTAAAGAATTGGGTAATGGGGAGAGGCTGGTAGAATCAGGAATTATCACTGATCTCCTATTGTTTCTTAAAATGATGGTCTTAAAACTGAGAAATTAATAAGGAGGAGGGAAAAGAGATAAATGGAGAAACCTGGGAAAGGTTTCCTTCACCCATTTCTGTAAAATAAGAATTGATTCTTCGCAACCCCCCCAGCATCCCTCCTCTTCTCTTCAGCACCTGCTGAAGACTGAATGCTCTACTAACAGCACCCATTCTTTTAAAAGGGAGACAACTTCTTAAGTAAACTGGTATTTTTGTTAAGGAACAAACAACATAAATCGACACTAAGACAACTCTCTCCAATAAGTTTTAACGGTTACTTAAAAAGAATGGAAGACAAATTATCCCCTCCTCTCCCGAAGGTACATCCCAGCATGCCCTGCAAATTCTGTGCTGCTCTGGATCTCAGATTCATTGCCCATCAACCACTACTAGCCCTGGGGAGTAAAAAGAACCTCCACATTCAGAGGTAGTAAGCCTCTGGAACCCAGTGCTAGGATGCAACGTCAGAGGAAGGCCTTCACCTCTGTGCCCTGTTGGTTGGCCCTCCAGGGCAACTCGTTGATGGCTAGTATACTGAGCTAGATGGACCACTGGTTTGATCCAGCTTATGAAGATCTGAAGCTAATAACTGCTAGAGACTTGGAAGAGTCATAAAGGTGGCCAGAGGATGGGCGTCCTATGGAAGCTTGCACACCATCACATGGCCTGCTAAGGGAATCCTCTGGCCCCTGCTGCTTGCCATCCTCATCCACCCTCTCCTTCTGGCTTGGAGGGAATGCTTGGGTAAGTGCATGGACCAGTGACGAGGAGGAGGAGCAGTAGCCACCACATGATGGGCTTGCTGGCTCTCTCCTGCTACAGATGGGAGGAAGCTATTAGGTACGGAAAAGGCAATCAAAACAGTAAAGGAGCACCGGTCTGCGCAGGAGCAGAGTGCGGCACTTCCTGGCAAAGGTGGAGGTGAGAAGAGCCCACTGAAGCCCTCCCCCCACACAGAGCCTACTCTGCAAAGTTAGGGCTGGGATTCGCAAAAGGCAGATATATATAATTTTCATCAGAATCCCAAATGGGAATCAATATATGCTTTTAACAGCCCTACAACTCATGCTAATTTAAGAAGCAGAGAGGCAGCGCCACAAAAATGCAAAGTGAAAGGCGCCGTTTGTGTTTAGGTATACGTAGCTCAAAACACAAAAAGACCTGATGCAACTACGGCAAAAGTTCAGATTGTATGATTTAAAAGGTAATCAGAAAAGGTTATCTGTCAATTGCTGGCACTGCATGCTTGGCTTCAGCTCTTGCCTCTATTGTGAACCGTCACAGTTTTGATTCTCTGTTGCTGTCTTGCCCGTGACTTCTCCTTTTGTTTTGGTTCTATTGTAAACAGCCACCTCAGTGAAACACCTGCCTCTCTGACTCCTGTTCTGGCTACGGATGAGTTAAGAATTAAGCTCATTTTTGCCAGACAACATCACTTGCTTGCTTTACAGATGTAAGTAAGTGTGGCTTTAAGCCTTGGCCATATGTACCATGCCTGCCTCCAGGTTCGGGAGAAAGAATTATGAACTGATAAAAGGTGTTTAGAATGGAAACTTTACAGAAATGGTAAGCAACGAGGACATTGCTAACACTTTCATCTATCATTTCTATAGCACTTCTAAAGTGCAACTACTGTTAAAATCTTTGCTTTGTTCATCCTTGCAATAACTCTCATGCAAACGGAGGGAGCCCAGTCAGAAGCTGAGGCAGAGAATGGTAGATTTGGAAGCCAAAAAAGCACATGGTATAATTTCTACTGCTGAAGTGTAAACTGGTGTGGTCCTGGAGACAGTCTTGATGGGAGGAAAGCTGAGAGCTACAAGCAAGCAGCCCTTTGAAGAAAGAAGACGGTACAAGCAGGAGAGGTTTTTATGGGGGATTATGGTTCAAAGAGAGTGCTGTGCCAGGGTTCCTTTGAAGTGACAGTGAAGGATTTTAAATTTCAGGTAGGGTAATGCCATTCACATAACACGTCAGTGGCTCGACTCAGGGCCAAAGTATTCAATATGTTTGTAATGAGCCGGGTTTGGGCTGTCTGGATCCAACTTACTTCAGGGAGCATCTTTTTGAGATCCATGGGATCCCGATTTGGCTCGGGACCGCAGCAGGGGGGAGGGAAAAGGGGCTCCTGCCCCCCCTTTCATTTTCCCAAACTGAAAAGGCCCCAGTGGGGAGTTATCGGAATAACTTTGGAGCGGCATATTTTCAGAATACGCCACATCAAGCTGCAAATCTATGCCAATAACTCCCCACTGTGTAAGGTGGGCTCTCTCACCAAACTCATGGTTGCCCTAACCACACTTTAGAACCTAAATTTATTTTTATTTTATTTATTTGCAGTATTTTTATCCCGCCCTCCCCACAAGCAGGCTCAGGGTGGCTTACATTACTTGGCACAATGTACCAAGTGCATATAACACAATTAAAACCATTTAAAATAATCAAACCGATTTACAATTAAAGTGCTCACAGTGTCATTAATTCAAGATGGCGTACCATACAGTGTGGCATCCAAGTACCCAGCTTAGCGGTCTCCCAGCATATCAAGCTAATATGGCTCACTTTCAACTACGGCCAGCCCAACGCCACCGATATTAATAGTGGACATTGATGGTAGTGGTGGAGGGTTCCTAATTGAAGGCCTGGTGGAAGAGCTCCGTCTTGCAGGCCCTGTGGAATCTTGGCTCTAGCTTCCAAATCACGAGGTAGAGCTATTTATTCACTTTTATTTTCCATTTTTTTCCAGCATTTATGGTGCAGAGTAGCTGGAAGTGCAACGATGGCTATACCAATGGTTTGCCAATTAAAACATCACAATGAAACGCGGTTTGCATAAACTATGGCTTGCCCATCCAGATTGCAAGCTACAACCACTGATAAGCTTCCTTAACCACAGTTTGGAGCGATTTCTGCACTGAGCCAGGGGCTCTGCTGGAACCTGGATTCAGTCTTCCCATATCCACTTCCCAGATGAAAGTCACTCTTCTGCTGCAATATAATCTCTGTAGTTACTCAATTTCAAACCCTGAATAAATCCATTTCTTTGCTATAGCTACAAACCGAATAATGTAATGTCTTCTCTTCACAGCTGATTTCTCTTTTCAAATGCAGCTTCCTCACTCTGAATCCCAGTTTCCTCACCCTTCTCCCTAAATCTGATCGCTCGCTCACCAAGATAATTTGCCAGGCTTACACAGTAATACTGGAAGACTTCTTTTAATCTACAGGAAAATTAATTACTTGGGGGGGATTAATTACACTTCAGAAAAGCAGAATTAAATACACAGCCCAGGCATTCTCTCTATGTGCAATGTTTCAAAGCTGTCTGGTAACTGGTACCAACTGTTAGCTGAACATTTGTTCCAAAGACCCGTCAAAACTGATGAACACCAACTCCAAGTCCCGATTCTTTTATTTTAAAAAAGCCCATCAATTTTACGCAACCGTTTCACTCCAGATTACATAAGCACTAGCACAATTTATTTGCATAGCTGGACAGCAAAAGCCCCAGTACCAGATAGCAGTGGATCAAATATGAAGATCCTTTTACATGCTGTACACTGCACTGGTCAGACTGCACCTGGAATACGGTGTGCAGCTCTGAAGACCTCAACTTCAAAAAGGATGTGGACAGAATGAAGCAGGTACAGATGGGAGTGACAAGGATGATCAGGGGCCTGAAGACCAAGACCTATGAGGAAAGGCTGAGGGACTTGGGAATGCTCAATTTGGAGAAAAGGAGGCTGAGAGGAACATGATTCCTTTCTTTAAGTATCTGAAAGGCCATCATTTAAGAGAAGGGCAGGGAGCTGTTCCTGTTGGCAGCAGAGGTCAGGAGTCCCCAGTGTTCCCTCTAAGCTGAGTTAGTGTGAGCTAGCTCACAGTTTTTTTGCTTCCAGCTCACACATTTTTGTCTTAGCTAAGAAGGATGGCTCCAGAGCAAACTAACTTATGCAGCAGCCAAATCGCTTGCTCACAACTTTAATGCCAGTAGCTCACAAAGTAGAATTTTTGCTCACAAGACTCCACAGTTTAGAGGGAGCATCAGGACTCACAATAATGGGTTTAAATTATGGGAGGAAAGGTACTGGATGGATGGTAAGAATTTTTTTAAAAAAACAGTAAGATGCTTGGGGAGGTGATAAGCCCCTCCCGGGGGGGAGGGGGGCAATCTTCAAGCAGGGATGCTTTAGGCTGATGCAGCATTGAGCAGGAGGTTAGGCTAGATGGCCTCTATAGCCCCTTCCAACTCCATGATTCTGTGATACCCAGAGTCAAATATTCCACAGAATATTACAAGGAGACACACAGAATATTACAAGGGTCCTTAAGCCTCCCAGAGTGCACTGGATGGGGCACTGATATCACAAAGCGTTCCTTGTGAAACAAAAACAGGTAAGATGTTCACACTGATTATACTTAGAAGGTATGGATCCAAGATAAGAAGCCTTTCTTAGAATAATCAGGAATCTGTTCATCCTCCACTACTCAAACTCTCCATATTCGTCCCCCCGCCCCGCCCCGTTCCATGCAATTGCACAACAGGCATCGTCAGTTCTCCTCGCAAAGAATCAGGTGACTGGAATGCATGCAACAATTAACATGCAAGATGTCTGCTACCTGGATTGCCCGAAAATCCACAAAGAAATACTAAGAAGGGGGAAGAGAGGAGGGGAGAAAAGGCAGCTGTGGGGCTTGGCAAGCTGTTCTATTCTAGGCTCTCCTTGTCTCACATTCTAAACTGTTTACCTGAACATTGAGCCAAAAGGCTCTTGTGGCATTTAACATGCAAGTTTGGACATTTAATAAGACATCAAAGCTCAAACGCCACAACCAAGAGCAGTATACGAGCCCTATCCTCAGCCATCACCCTGTCAGACAAATGGCTTCCTAAGAAGGAAAATATTTTCTGCACAGCCTCAACTGTGCAGGAGGGAGTACTAATCCACTCTTCTCAATTCATGCTGTGATTCTATTTTAATTTATTTGTAACTTTATTACACTTATATCCTGCCTTTCTTCTACCATGAAACTGAAGGCATACCTCGTGTTCCCAGGCAGCCTCCCATCTAGGCATCGACCAGACCCAGATCTGAGCAGCTTCAACTAGATTATGGTACCTTGTGCTTTCAAACCATACCCTGGACGGCTTATGCTAATTTACAGGGAGTAAACCCTCGTGAACTAAGTGGGACTATTTGTAAAAAAAACACGCACATAAGAGTGGGTTGCACAACTGACTAAATGAAACAGTTCTTTATGTTTACCCATGCTTTACTGGGAAGAGAGGGGAAAACCGGCATGAAACTCACCATAGAATACACATTTCTTACTTCTCATGAATTCTTACACTTTAACTGCCCACAGGTGAGCAACAGAAATCAGGGAAGGGGTGAAATTTGCAACTGATCATTTTTCTTTTCCCTTGAGCACTCTGATACGCGCTCAAAGACTCCTGAAGTACTCTGCAGTACGCTTTAGATATTGGAGTCCGAAAACCCAAAAAGTAAGCAACATAAATCTGAGCCACCGACATCTTTAAAAAAAATAAATCAAATGGTTTGCTTTAGAGGTTTACCACTAGCTTTTAGATGAGTCCAAGTATCCTGTGACCAGCTAGTTATAGTCTGGTCTATATGTATAGAAAAGAGAACAAAAAATACAGAGACATTTGGATTCTCCCAATATCATCATCAACATACCTTTCATCAGTTTGCCATCACTGGCAATTTTGCTGGCATCCAGGTCGTCTTTATTATTCCCTTGGCCAGCAGATTCTGCATCCTCAGATACAGAGTCGTCAGGAAAATGAGCTTCTGCAAGTGGGGCACTGACAGGATCGGCAGGGGCATCCTCTGATGAAGGTATTACCTGCTTCAAGACAACAACACAAAGATATGCGTCATTTCCCAACTGAAGCAAAAGCCTATGACACACTATCAAGACTGCTGACACTTAAAGCTGTAATGCAGGCTTCTCCAACGTGGCACCTGTGAGCACTGTGGTGCCCGCAAGTTCTTCCCTTGGCACCTTCCAAGCTTTTTGGAAAGGGGACGGGCCCACTGTAAGGCAGGGCTTATTATTGGCTTGTTCATTCAAATGCGTGGTTCACGCTCCCAGCTTGCACTGAAGGTGGGTGTTTTGAGATGCCAAGGCTTGCACCCAGAACCCTAGAAATATGAATTTCTCCAGCCTGTAAAACTAACATGGTTCCATGTAGACAACCACAAAAAATCCAGAAAAACAACTCTCCTTTTACCATGAAACTACTACAAACGACTGGCTGGTTTCCAACTTCCCATATCTGGGCAAGATAATTGAGAGGGCAGTGGCTAATCAGTTACAGGGTTTTCTGGATGACAACCCCCTTCCAGTCCGGCTTTCGTTCATGTCATGGCGTGGAGACGGTACTGGTCACCCTCATGGATGATATCTGACGGCATCTGAACCAAGGTGGGATGGCAGTACTGCTGTTATTAGACCTGTTGGCTGTGTTTGACACGGTCTACCACCATTTACTGATTCACCGCCTTGCCGACGCTGGAATTCAGGGGCTCGCCTTACAATGGCTTGCCTCCTTCCTCCAGGGTTGGGGACAAAGGGTGGTGCTTGGGGAAGAACTGTCTCGAAGGCACCCGCTGACCTGTGAAGTGCTTCAAAGCGTGGTCCTACCCCCAATACTATTTAATATCTACATGCGCTCCCTTGCCCAGATTGCTCGGAGCTATGGACTGGGCTGTCTCCATTACGCTGATGACATCCAGCTATATCTGTTGTTGGGTGGCCAGTCAGACTCCAGGCTGGAAGATCTGGACCTGGTGTTACAAGCTGTGGCTAAGCCGAGACAGCTGAAACTGAATCCGATGAAGACAGAGGTTCTGTGCCTAAGTTGCCGCAGCCTGGGGGTAGGGATCTGACTTCCAACGTTTGATGGTGTGCCATTGGAGTCAGTGCCAGAGGTTAGGAGTTTGGGGGTTCTCTTGGATGCCTCTCTAATGATGGAGGCCCAGGTAGCAGCCACTGCCACATCAGCCTTCTACCATCAGTGGCAGATCAGACAGCCAGTTCCCTTCCTTGAACGCGGTGACTTGGCAACAGTGTTTTTTTTAACATTTATAATTTGATTTATATCCCGCCCTCCCCTAAGGCTCAGGGTGGCTAACAATTGGGGCAAAAACCATAATTAAAACAAGATAAAAACATAACAATAGTACGACAAAGTGCTGATGCTCTGATGTTCCAAGTGCTAAGATGGGTTCCGGTAGGGTGGATCCGGACCAACGACGTAAGTTCTAAAGCGGCATATAGCCAGGCTTCTTCCCAGGGTCTGCTTGCACCCTGATGGTATCTCTGCCAATTTTCGGTGACAGTGCATTGATGGAACAGTACTGGCGGCGGCTCCTACTCGAAAGCCTGGCAGAAGAGCTCTGTCTTGCAGGCCCTGTGGAACTGCGCAAGATCCCGCAGGGTCGATCTCCTCTGTGAGCTCATTCCACAAGGTAGGAGCCACCACCAAAAAGGCCCTGGCCCTAGTCTGAGTGAATTTGATGTCCCTGAGGCCTGGGGTAGTCAAAAGATGTTGGCCCCCCCGACTGTAGTGCCCTTGGGGGAACATATGGGGATCCCAGTAACCCATGCAATGGTCATGTCGAGACTGGACTACTGTAATGCTCTCTACATGGGGCGGCCCTTGTCACAAATTCGGAAGCTGCAGTTGATGCAAGATGCAGCAGCCAAGCTGTTGCTGGGTCTCTATCTGAGAGAACACATCCAGCCTGCGGTGAAAGCGTTACACTGGCTGTTTCAAGGTGCTGGTTCTTACCTATAAAGTTCTGGGACACAAAACCTCCTGGTTCTCCCTGGCCCTAAAGACTGGCCATCACCAGGGCTAGAGCCTTCTCTGTGGCAGTGCTGCACTGGTGGAACGAACTCCCGGAGGACATCAGGGCCTTGCAGAGTTTGCTACAATTCCGCAGGGACTGCAAGATGGAGCTCTTCCGCCAGGCATCTGACCACATTGACCACATCTAACATGTGGTAAATCTGGTACAACAGGTGTATCTGGTTATAACATCAGAGCCCTCCCTGGGACCTTGCCATCGTCACTGTTGCACTGACTGACTCCTGTTACAAAATATTGGATATGGCAATATTGGAATATGTTCACTGCCGCATAGGAAAACTTGAATGTATAGCACTATAGTTTTATACTGGTTTTAAATTGTTCTAAAACTGTTTTAAATATTTTAAGTAAGCCACCTTGAGCCTGCTTCGGTGGGGAGGGCGGGGTATAAATCCAATAAATAAATAAATAAATAAAAAATGAATGAATGAAAGAAAGAAAGAAAAAGTACTATAATTCAGGCCTCCATGTAATCCATCCTGAAAAGCTCCTCTTGGGGGAACTGTCACTACTTATATCATTTCAAAGCACCTTTATAAAAGCTACTATACATACTCAGATCAAGACTGTAACCGCTTCAAAATGGGTTGAAGAAATACGACTGGATGCTCCCTTCAAAT
Organism: Gekko japonicus; assembly: GCF_001447785.1. NCBI lineage: Eukaryota > Metazoa > Chordata > Lepidosauria > Squamata > Gekkonidae > Gekko > Gekko japonicus. The sequence continues at coordinate 50,890 of NW_015172589.1, forward strand.
CAAAAATGCCCTGGAAAACTAGTATATCACAATGACCTGATATAGAGAATCATGCTCTACAATGTGCTAGCTTTCTGTGTGCTATTGGGGGTCCCAATATGCAATTCCCCACTTGAATTTACAGAGGTTAGCATCAAAGGAGGACTGAACTGTGTACCTTTCCTAGATATGCAACATCACCAGAAGAGTTAATTCCTATTGCGGGGCGAGATTTCAGAGTGTTTGCACTCGACTTTAATTAAAATCCTCCAGGTTGAATATCTGATTATGTATGTGACAAAGGCTTCAGTAGATTGTAAGAGAAAAACTGTTCTCTGTACCACAGTGTGCATTAACACATGAGACTGCCTTATATTGGATCAATGCCCCATCAATGTCAGTACTGTCCATTCAAGACTGGCAGCAGCTAGCCAGTCTCAGAAAGAGGTTTTTCACATCGCCTACCACCTAATCCTTTTCACTGGAGAGGCCAGGGATTGAACCTGGGACCTTCTGCACATCAAGCAGATGCTCTGTCACTGAGCCACGACCCCACCCAAGATGCCTGTGCAAGAATGATCAGACCGTTGTGTCTTCATAAGCTAAGGAAAATAAGATATGTCGCACTGTTTTCCTTCTGTACAGCATTCATGATGGAAGCAATTTGCTTTGACTGGGAAAGAGAATACAAAGCTACTTCAACAGCTGGCTCAACAGCTCCTACTTTAATAAGGATTTACAGGAACAACTCTAATCCAGGCAAGTCTTTCAAAATCCCCCTTCACAATATTCACAGCATACCTTCTGGGGAATGCCAAGTAAAGAGTGCTATAAAGATCAACCGATGCAACTTCTGGCACATCACACAAGCCAAGGGCACGGAGTGAGTTTGATCTCACCAGATCTCAGAAGCTAAGCAAGGTGAGCGCTGGTCAGTATTTGGAAGGCGGACCACCAAGGAATACCAAGTTTCGTTTATTGTCTTAGCCATTGGCCATAACAGCACAAAGTAAATCGAAGCACAACAGAAATATACATCAATAACTTGCAGTAAGTTCTAGACCCCGTCTTATCTTTTTTGCCGCCAGTGCAAACAAAGCCATTCTGCTAGTAACATGTGCATCAGTATCAGAAAGCAAGAACACGGTCAAATCCTGCTCAGCAGTTCCATTATACAGAGGTACAATAGGATAAATAAACCTTTGCCTAAGTGATTCGTGCCATAAACATCTCAGAATGTAATGCTTGACATCATCCACTTCATCCATACCACATAGGCATATTCTAGAAGCGGCAGGGGCACCCAGAAAGCGACCAATACAAACCATTGAAGGTATGGCATGGAACCTTAGGGCAGTAAAAGCCCTTCTCAGCTCCAAAGTAGTTAGTTTCTCAAGATATACAGTCCTACAATGGTCTCTTTTGAAGATCTTATACAAGGGGGCTGTACGGCAACTTACTACCATATGTCGATTCAAAAGCCCATCCTTATTAAATACCCATTCCACCAAGGAATACCAGGGTCATGATGAGGAGGCAGTCAATGGCAAACCACCTCTACGTGTCTCTTGACTTGAAAACCTCATGAGGGGTTGGCATAAGTCAGTTGTGATTCAATGGCAAAAAAGGGGGGGGTTATGTACTTACTGTCTTATACATTAGCTGATAAAAAGGAAGCAGCATGTATTGTATTCATATCAATCACCTATGTGCAACCTTTTTCTGAACCATAAGCACACAGTAGTCACCTTGATTGAAAACAAATCAGCCAGTATCATAATACCCCTGTATAAATCTATGGTATAGCTTCATTTGGAATACTGTGTACAGTTCTGATCACCGTACCTCAGAAAAGATATTATAACATTGGAAAAGGTGCAGAAAAGGATGACTAAAATGATTTAAGGGATGGAACACCTTCCCTATAAAGAAACGTTAAAGAGGTTAGGGCTTTTTAGCTTGGAGGAATGACAGCTGAGGGGTAAACATGATATTTACAAAATAGGACAGAGAAGGTGGAGACAGAAGTACTTAACTCCATTTCTCATAACACAAGAGCTCGTGGGCACTCAATGAAATTTCAATGGCAAACCACCTCTACGTGTCTCTTGACTTGAAAACCTCATGAGGGGTTGGCATAAGTCAGTTGTGATTCAATGGCAAAAAAGGGGGGGGTTATGTACTTACTGTCTTATACATTAGCTGATAAAAAGGAAGCAGCATGTATTGTATTCATATCAATCACCTATGTGCAACCTTTTTCTGAACCATAAGCACACAGTAGTCACCTTGATTGAAAACAAATCAGCCAGTATCATAATACCCCTGTATAAATCTATGGTATAGCTTCATTTGGAATACTGTGTACAGTTCTGATCACCGTACCTCAGAAAAGATATTATAACATTGGAAAAGGTGCAGAAAAGGATGACTAAAATGATTTAAGGGATGGAACACCTTCCCTATAAAGAAACGTTAAAGAGGTTAGGGCTTTTTAGCTTGGAGGAATGACAGCTGAGGGGTAAACATGATATTTACAAAATTATGCATAGGACAGAGAAGGTGGAGAAAGAAGTACTTAACTCCATTTCTCACAACACAAGAACTCGTGGGCACTCAATGAAATTAATGAACAGTAGGCTTAGAATGGATCAAAGGAAGGACTTCTTCAACCAAAGAGTAATTAACACACAGAATTCACTGCTGCATGAAGTGGCGGCGGCTACAAGCACAGACAGCTTCAAGAGGGGATTGGCTAAATACATGGAGCAGAGGTCCATCAGTGGCTATAGCCACAACATAGAGTTGGGAACACGATGTTTGGGACAGAGATGCTTTGTATTCATGGTGCTTGGGGGGCAACAACGGGAGGGCTTCTGGCCCCACTGGTGGACCTCCTGATGGCACCTGGGTTTTGGCCACTGTGTGAAACAAAGTGTTGGACTGGATGGGCCATTGGCCTGATCTGGCATGGCTTCTTTTATGTTCTTATCTTATACTGGATTACCACTGCATTATCCTGTTCTCTGCCTAATCATTACTCAATTCTCATAGTTAACTGTCTATAGCAAAGAGTTTTTAAAAGTTGTTACAACTCTTGAGTATTTAGTGTCGGGGTGCGTTACCACTGCATTATCCTGTTCTCTGACTAATCATTACTCAATTCTCATAGTAAAGTCTATAGTAAAGAGTTTTTATAAGTTGTTACAACTCTTGAGTATTTAGTGTCGGGGTGCAAAGGCATCATGTGAGGTTGCTAATAATGCTGGGGGACGGGGCATGACCCAGTGGTAGAACACATGGTTTGGAGGCTCAGCCCTGAGCATCTCCAGCCAGAAAATCACAGGTGACAATGCTGAGAAAGATACTTTTTTTTTTTTTGCCTGAAACCTTGGAGATTTGCTGCCAGTCAGAGTAGACTATACCGAGTTAGATGGACCTGTAGGCTGAGCTGGCACAAGCAAATTTCAGATGTTCATATTTTTTGCAGCATTCTTTCACTGCAAGCAACAACCTTTGTTTCCAGCGAGGAGCGCTCACAATCACCTACTGAAGATGACTGCGATCTGCCCATGGCCACACAAAAAGTCTTAAAGATGATATAAGATCTGAACTCATATCAAAGCTCAGAAAGTTTTCTAATGGGTCAACACTACCTTTGGCCATGCTTCACCACACACATAATGATGCAGAGTTGAGAATAACCGCCTAGCTTGTTGACTTGTCATGAAACTTTAATATTATCTACCTGTTATTAACGAGCTCAGAGATTTTTAAGAAACCAGCTCTGCGGAAAACAGTTGCAATGATTCAAGTGCATCTGACACTGCTATTTTGTCGCCGTTATGCTGTTTCAGAGAGTCATTAAAAAGCACTGCGCTAACAGCTCTGTAATAAGAATGTACAAAGTAATTCTAACATTGTAATTCTAACATAAGAAATGGCTGAATATAAAGTTGTTTCTTTGAAAAAAAATCTGAAATCTTTAAAGGAACAATCTAAAGTTTAGTTGCACTTATCTGCTACAGCTAATGACGCCAATAAAATTTAAGAGTGTTCGTGGCATGCACTTTTAAGCATCAGTAACTCCCAGTATTAAAAAAAAGGGAGAGAGAGAGATGAAAACATTGGGCAATGATAAAACTTCAGTAATAAGAAGTTATCCTCCAAGGGAAAGGGGGCCACTAGAGTTAATTGGCTTAATTTATTCATGGAGGACAGATTTGCATCAGAGTTCGTTTGGGGAACAAGAGGTGTAAATTAAAGTTGAACATATGACCTATGATAGGGAGAGAGGCAATGGAAGTAAACAGGCAGAAGGAAGTTGGTTCAGAATGAATCTCCTACCCAGGACAAAACTGTTGACTTGGACCAGAGGTGGCAGCAGCATTCTGAGGTCCCAGGTGGAGGCTTCTCTTAGCCTTACTACTGGGGATGCAAAACATGCTACTGAGCCAAAAATCCCTCCTCACGACTCACCCTTGGAAGGCCATGTATTTAGAAATCCCAGTCCATACATTTCTGCATTAGTGGAATCCTGGGACATGAGGTGTTCTACGAAGCTGGGAGACTCTCCCCAAACCACCTCTGGGAGAAGCTACCACCTGTACAACCCGTCTTACACAGAGGCTACCTCCAATACAACCCATCTTACACAGATTTCCAACATGCTTGGGTAATGAAGGGCTGGGTATAAATCCAATCTCTTGTCCTCCTCCTCTTCTTCTTCTCTTCTCCATCATCCCTGGCTCCAGGGAACATTTCTTTGACTCTGTGTTCAAATACAGAGGACCCTTATCTAGAAATGCCCTAGAGCTTCACATGATCCTGCTGCTACCATCATAGCCAGCCCAGAAGCAGCAACAGATACAATACTTGGTTGTCATTTCAACTGACAGCTGATCTCCTGTAGAGGTGGTGGGAACACAACACAACACCTCTCTCTGAATGTGTAATTCAGCTCTCTGTAGGATTCAGACCAGCACTTCCATTCTTGTTTACGTGCTCTATGCCCTAAGTGTTGCTGCTCTAGCCTTTGTCTAGCCTCCAGTCCCCCCAGTGCACTAATCAGGTTTCTGACATCAGACTTCACTGTATCAGCTGAGGCTGAGGGTACTCCACAGCAATGCTCCCTCTAAGCTGTGGAGTCCTGTGAGCAAAAATTCTACTTTGTGAGCTACTGGCATTAATGTTGTGAGCAAGCGATTTGGCTACTGCACAAATTAGTTTGCTCTGGAGCCATCCTTCCTGAGCTAAGACAAAAATCTGTGAGCTGGAGGCCAAAAAACTGTGTACCAGCTCACACTGACTCAGCTTACTTAGAGGGAACACTGCTCCACAGCCTCATCGTCTAATTCCAGGCAGTGGCTCTTCTACAGGCTTCAGCTACTGACAAGGGATGCTAGTCCAATGGAGAAAGAACAAGTTTAATGAATTCTGTGTTTCATTCTGTGCCTGCTATCCAGGTGTGAACATCATAACAAACACACTACTGAAAACACTCTGGATCAAAGAAATCTCAGCCCTGCAGGCTAAGTGAGGTCTTTCGTTAGGAATGCACTGTATCTGTGCAGAATTACATAAGTATGGAACGCACATGGAAACTAGGACAGTTAAAGGGGGTGGAAATAATGATTTTTCACTACTCTACAAGTAATGCTATTTTTATTTGCACTTAAAATACAGTTCCTTTAAAAAATCAGAATGTGAGCTGCTTCGGCTGTGGAAGAACCAAAAACCACTGGCAGTGACGAAGGTTGTCACATTTCTTGCCCAGAACTTCAGAGCTGCCTGCAGCCAGTCACAACGCTCTCTCCTGACAGCAACAGACTCCTCTATTGCTGATGCTACCACAAGCATAACAGCAGTGACGCTATCATGAGGATGAAGGGGGAGGGAAAATTAAGCTAGGAAGGCATCAAGCAGATTTGCAAAACAAACCAGCAAAGCCCTGTCATCCTAAGTTACATTTCCTAGTTATCACATCACAGCTGTCAGACCATTGCCTCCTGTGTCAGCAGCAGAGGGCATCTTCCAGGCCATCCCTTGACCAGGAAAGCCAGGTATACACCATTTCCAAGCATCTGTACTTTCCAAAGCTGAGCCCTTGAAGCATGCACGCAGATTGACTTGTAATACCTCTATATGGTATTTTGTTTCGATCCAGCAGAATTCTAAGTATTACATGAACAAAGCAATTCGTCCCGATCCAAGACAGATCCAGGTGGGTAGCCATGCTGGTCTGAAGCAGCGGAACAAAGTTCGAGTCCAGTGGCACCTTTAAGCAACCAAGTTTTATTCTTGGCATAAGCGTTCGTGTTTATGCACACTTCTTCAGATATGCAAGATTCATGAATCTGAGAGGTGTGAGTGCACACAAAGGCTTATGCCCAGAATAAAACTTTGTTGGTCTTAAAGGTGCCACAGGACTCAGACTTTGTTCTGATTTATCAGACTGCTGATCTACAGACAGAAGGATATCTATGTTAACTATCTGGATCTTGGATGGACAACACAGTGTGAGCAAAGTCAGGGACTATTAATGGAAAAGCCAGTGTGCTGGGCCACAAATCTTGTGGAACCTGTGGACACTTTTCGAACAAGAAAAAGGGTGCCACCACAAAACAACTACTATGCAGGGCCATGACCAATCCGAAAAAAAAGATGCTGCGCATTACTGGGCCAATCAAAAAATACTCCTACTACAAAGTCAGTTGTTTCTGGCCACTCTTGCTTTAATGAGGCATAGGAAAGCCAGAATTGATTCTTTGCTTTGGGGAAGAGATGCTTTCGAGAAGAAGCAAATGGGGTCTGGGAAAGCCACCGGTGCCATATTGGAGACCAGTAGCTTAGAGTGCTGAACTAGGACCTGGGGATCCAGGGCCGAAATCCCTACTCAGCTATGAAGCTCACAAACTGACTTTAGGCCAGGAACCTTCTCAATCCAGTCTACCTGAAAGGGTGGCTGTGAAGGTAAAACAGAAAGCAAGGGGCTCATGTCTGCAACCCCAAGTGCCGTGAAGGAAAGGCAGGACAACAATATGACAGGTGAGTCGTGGGAGTGTCAGAAACTTGCAAGGTGGTACTAGGGAGCAAAGGCGAGCCTGAGAAGCTTAACAAGATTATTAGAATGCCTCTCACTCACGGAACGGTTTTGCCAGTGTTGTGGTATGGCCTGGCCAAGGCATTCAGGAAGCATGCAGACCCAGAAATAGCAGGGTGAGGTGAGGTGATGCCTCTCAATTCCTGTCTGACTTTGGGAGAAATGCACTCACTACTGGCAAACAGCAGTTTCCTCTTCTGAGGGCTGTTGATCACAATAGTTGGGGCTGTGAAAAACACTTGGTGCTAATGGGACACGTGGAATCATTAACAATACACTTCACTAATAAAATAGGAACTCTTCTCTTAATCTGATTCACTGATAGGCTTTTTGTGAACAGTTCAGACCCTCAAATGTTTTGAGCGCTGTAGATGGAAGCCATTGTTATAAGAAGCATGAGTGCTTTTGCTGTCACTTCAAACTAGATTGGTGGGCAAATAAAATGACTACAAACTACTTCATTACCATGAACTGTTACTTAGAAAAGGCTTTCAAAGACTTAAGAGATGTTGAAATTGAAATCAAAACCATTTTAGATAAATTAATGTGCCTTTCTAAAAAAAGGTTGACTGATTGCCTCTGAGTAGCCCATTTTTAACAGGGTTGAAGAATTTACAATTACGAGAGGTGCACATACTATAGGGTTTCAGATTCCAGGGTTTAAAACAAAATGAAGTGGAAAGAACAGAACACTATCAGTATCTTCTGAAACTGTTTAACGTGCAGAAGTAACTGATTCGGGCAGAAGACAAGACTTATTCTGGCTAACAGCTGGCTGCCCTTCAACCAAGAGGAAAGGGAAGGGCTCGGGCAGAAGACAAGACTTATTCTGGCTAACAGCTGACAGCTGGCTGCCCTTCAGCCAAGAGGAAAGGGGAGGGTACACATATTTTAATAAATACATGGGCCATGTCTTAAACTGAGCAAGCATCCAAAGGCCAACACCACTGAGTTCTACCAACTGGTTTTATGCAAGCAAAAGGATCTTTAATGCAGTGTAAACTCAACCGAGGCTTTTATGGAGCCCTTTTCACATCAGCTGCTCACTCCTCTTACATAATATAAACACCGGAAAATGAAAATAAGCGGCTGAGAGGCTGAAGAGGGAAAGCTCTACCACAGCTTTGGCTGCTACCTGTGCACACGAGAAAGTTGTTCAGCAACCTAAGAGAAGAGGATGTCTTTAGGATGGGGAGCTATGCTAGGGGCCAGAAGGAAAGCTGTCTGGGTTGAAACCCCTGGACTGATAGCTGCCTATTCCTATTCTTCACATCTCAGTTATTTTACCGAACTTCACCCAGTTAACCAAAGTTAGCAGGGGGCGGGGGGCGCACAGCATAGAAGTCCATATTGGCTTTTCAGCATATTTAGATGGCTGCCTCTCTGACAGACAACTGAGAAGTGGCAACATTACTTTGTGAAGTTATGCATACTTTATTCAGAATGTAATAACTCAAATAAACAAGTCTTTATTTACATTTTTTGTGCTTTCTCCCTGGTTGTCTCTGCTGCAGTTTTATTCCAGCCAAAATGAAAGGAAAGTTTCTCAAATGTGGATTTTTCTCCCCTTTGCAGCTGTTGTCATGATGCTTAATGAAACCCCAAAGGTTTTTATTCCTATAAATTACTAGAGGTGGGGGAGGAGAGGGTCAGTTTTTTGACCCTATTCTTACACACCTCAGTTTAGAACTTTTTCTGCCCGGGATTAAAGACATACCACACATATTCTAGTGTTTCAACACTGAATGCAGCCATCGTTTCATACACAGCTATCACATTAAGTTATATGTTTTGGTAATTTATATAACACTGAGGCTGTTTGAACATAAACTTTCACCTCTGTAGCACAACACTGTCCTAAATAATACCAGTTTAGTATAGTGAGAGCCAGTTTGGTGCAGTGGTTAAGTGCGTGGACTCTAATCTGGGAGAAACACGAATGATTCCCCCATTCCTCCACTTGCAGCTGCTAGATGACCTTGGGCAAGCCATAGTTCTCTCAGAGCTGTTCCCTCAAGGGCAGTTCTCGAAAGAGCTCTCTCTGCCCCACCTACCTCACAGGGTGCCTGTTGTGGGGAGGGGAAGGGAAGGGAGTTTGTAAGCCTGAGACTACGAGTGAAGGGCGGGGTGGGGTATAAATGCAATCTCTTCTTCTTCTACACTGGCATGCATTCAACCATCCAGAGACTACATGATGTAGGACTTCCCCTTCCTGCTGCAACCCACTAAGCCCTCTCCCCCAGTTTCGTCTTGGGAGGTCGGCAGATCCTCGAGGACAGCTTACAAGCCAAAGTGGAGGGCCAGAAGGTTTGAGGGATAGGAATCACACAAACACATCCACTTCTGCTAATGGAAATATCATTCTGTTGGAGGAAATGCGTGATTACATACATGCTACCGACAGACAACTCTGAAGAGAGTAAGCTGATTTAGTTCCACAAGGCTTTTGCAGAAGAAGAATCGGGACCCAGACAGCTTGTGCTAGCGCTGCAGGACTTTCTAACACCCCCCCCTCCAAAGACAACTTTTAAACAATTGGCTCTACTGCCCTGCCACAAACTGCTTCTGAAGCCCTCTTCAACTTTCAAGTAGTGTTTGTTCTGTGGTGTGGGAGACTGCTCTGGGAGGAAAACACATCGAAATGCAGCCTTAACACTAAGCCCACAGGAATATACAGTCGCTTTCAACAAGCATCCTCCAATCCACTGTCCCAAGCTCTCAAATGCACTCTGCTTTAGAGAAGGTAAAGAACAGCCGCTTCTTATCTTCTACCAACCTCAGTACAAGAAAAACCCCAAGGGGGCTTGGGGAGAGTCAAGATCTTCTCTCACTTGTGCTATAATATGGAGAATGTGAGAAGCAACATGTGTCTTTGTCACCGGTTCTTACGCCAAGCAGACCAGAAGACTTGTGGAAGGGGAGGGGAGGTTCTGGCAAGCACAGAAAAAGAGCGGTGAAAGACCCGTAGCTGCAATCCTGAAGAGCACCTGCCAGTCGGAGCAGACAGTACTGACCTTGACCAAGGGTCTGACTCAGGGTGATGCCGCTTTATGCGTACAAACAGCCAGCTCTCTTCCAGTTTACAGAACAGACTCTGTTGGGTTGCCTGGTGGCAATTCGTGATCACTATAAGGAGGCAAGCAGTTTACAAGCCTCCCATGATCTCATGGAACTTCACTGGCTTCACTGTTTTCTGGATCTGGGTATTGGATGGGCCTGAGAATACAACTAGCCAACACGTAGCAGCCAATTATAACCAAAATTGTGGCACAAGTGTCAAAATGATTCGGTCAGGATCCACTCATCCACCTTTTCCCCTTGAAACAAGGGGTTTTGTTTTACAAAACAAACTGACAAGGGAAATTGTTTAAAACTGCAAGATCAATTTGGTTCATTAGTACACCCACTACTAATTTCAAAGCAACCTAATCCCTATCACGGAAAAAATGTTAGATAAACTGTTTCCTGGCAACAGTGTTGTCGCCTTACTGTCTCTTTTCATAAACACAAACTGGCATTATAAACTATTCAGAGCAGAATAAACAGAAAACACTAATTTCAGCTGTGCCCAGGTTTCAAAAAGTGACCTACTCATGGTGGCACGCCACTCTCCAAGGCCGCCTATGCCTCGACAAAGACATTGTTAGGTATCTCTTCAGAAGGCAAGGCAGGTTAATTTTACCTTCTGGGTAATGATTTCCAGTTTCTTATGTCCCCATTCTGGGGAAAGGCAATTGATTTCAGTTGATAACTTTGCATGGTATGTATGACAGCAAAGAATAGTGACTCATCTGGGCAGGCCTTTTAAAGAAGTTAGCACTGCAGTGCTCCTGCTACAAAATGGGGCACCATTTTATAAGTGAACAACTGAAGCCACTTTGCATCCCTGTATCTCCTGCAACTCTCTCCCTTTCCCTGCAGCAGAGTTGAGCCCTCTGAACACCCAAAGCTCACTCAAGACAATCCTGATGATCTATAGCAGTGGTTCCCAACCTGTAGGCCCCGAGTCAAAAGTAGCTCATGACACTGGTGAAACTGAGTCCAGGCTTTGGCAACTGTATTGATTTGTGTTTCCTCTGTTTTAAGGGGATCAGTATACCAAGCAGATTTGGTCTTGTAGGTCACCATACTGAGAAGGCTGGGAATCACTGATCTAAAACATTACAGTTTGAGTCTTCTTTCAGGAGCTTGTGGATCTGTATTTTCAGAAGACCTCTGGAATCAGCTGGAAAATCCCAAAGGATGTGTTATCTAACAGACTTGCCTTATAATGGAGGCATCTCACAGGCAGCAATATTCAGGAGAAATGCAGATACCGTCTGACCAGTCCCCTCCACTGAATTCTCAGCATCACTAAAGACAAGGCCTCACATAGTGTACAAGTTCCAATACACCAAGGTATTAGGAAAATCTGTGCATGCTAAGGAATTTTACATGTCTTATCATTACGAGCCTATGTTGGTTTGACAAATTTTAGAAATATTGCGTTCTTGCCTGAGTCCACCCCCCACCCTTTTGACCTCTGTTCACTTAGCAACTATGTCAGTCAAAGGTTGGAGCCATGTTCTCTCAGGGAAGTTTCATGGTTTGGTGTTTTTTCTTTTTGGAACATGTATTTTGAACAGAGGTTAGAGAGAGAATTGTGACTGGGAACAGAATTGATGAGCTCTCTTCGAAATTCTAGACCATGGCCTTTTGCCTACTTTACCCTATAAAGGAAGGACTTTGTATCTTGTTCAGGATGCTTGCATGATCTGGTCTTGCAAGCACCGGGATGATCATCCTTAATAAAGACTGTATGCTCTGTTAGCCAAAAGCCTGGAGTGTTTCTCCCCTAGAAATTTTTTTGGGGGGGCTGCCTATTCAAAGCCCTACCATAACAGTGCATTTGTCATGTGGGATGCTACAAACCATAATGTTAATTCTGTGTACTACATGAGAGCTGCGAGCTACTGGCCCACACCTCTTGGGGTTTGGGTGCATAGAACTGCACACTCTAAATGCCCTTTACAAGAACTGGTTTTGCTGACCTAATCTCAGGTACACCTGAAAGCAACACAGCATGGAGAAGAAAAATACACAATGTTACTTCTCATTTTTATAAAACATACCTTTGAGCTGTCGCTGGCCTCTTTCTGGAGGAAGAATCTTTTCTTAAATTCATAGTAAGCGTTGTACTGGTGCCATGGCTGGAGGAATTCAAACCTGTTAGAAAGGAACAGCGTGATTTTTTTTTTTTTTTAAAAAAGCACAACCCGACATAGCAAACACCAACCACCATTTAAAATTCCTTCACCCCAGGCACCGAAAGGCTATTTGATATTCTGAAATATAATAACTTATTAAAAAAATGCCCAGAAGATATATACGTTCAGAAGCACCAACTTCAAGATTCTTAGGCAATAACGCTTTATCATTAACTTCGAGGAGTCTCTTGAATTTTGATATAAGGAATTACAACACATTACTTGAACAGCTCTCTTTGCAAAACAGACTGTCAATAAGAGAGAGAGAGACGGGCAAGCTGCTCTCTTTCATCGTATCATAAAATGAAATAATTAAGAAAAAAGCCCCTTGCGCTCACCTTGGATCGTTCTTGGCACGAACACTGGTCTCAAATTTAATCCCGTTCCTTGCGACGTATTCAGCCAGCTTGTCAATTACAGGCTGGATGTCCGGGGGTGGGGGGATGATGGCAACCACCGGAGGGATTGTGCTGAAAACATTGGAAGTTTATTATTTACACAGACACAACTGCAGCCATGTTAAGCCTGTGGAGGAATTCACATTGGAGATCTCTGTTTGTGAGTAATGATGAGCTACTTCATGCTGGAAAAGCGAGTTTTGGTAAAGCTAAGCTATTTGCATTGCATTAGAAAAATCAGACGCTGTGAACGGAAATTATGCATATCTGCATTAAATCACCAGATCTGGCACCAAGCTGTGAAGCTTTGCAGGATACCAGATCTCTTCACTCCTCAGTGGAACACACCTTTGCAGAGCATGTCAGTTTCTGAGCCTTCATCATACAACACCTCCAGTAAAAGCTTTTGTTACCAGGCATTCATGAGGAATGGGGGTTGCTGCTTAATTAAATGTGCTGGATACTCAAGGTTATTGCTTTGCTCTGCCCCCTGACCTAGAGAGATCTGCAGCAATCAAATCTTACTCCACTAGGAGCATCATGGTGACAACCCCATGTGGCTGGCAGGATTCTTCCCCTCAAGCCATGGAGCACAGGAGGCAGGCAAGTGCGCCAACTGCCGGAGGGGGGCCTGGCTCCCAATACCTTGAGGCAGGTTTGAGGTGTCAGTTGGCACCAGTGGTTGTCAGAAGCCCAGCAGTGCCCAAAAGCAGCAAACTGGTTGGCTAATCAGAGAGCCAGGAGTGGAGTGCCTGTGCACTCAAAGGTGCAGGGGGATGGTGGCTGGGGGGGGGAGGAGATTGCCCTCTGGGCAATGTTGATTAACTGAGAGCATTCTGGGTAAACACGTGCAGAATAAAAAAGACTCTACTGCATATTCTCTGAAACTTTTCTATGACGCCATGAGGGCCAGCAACTTGTTTCACGTTCTGCACTGCACAGCAGAACGTATGCTTTTCACAGCATTCAAGCTGATGTGCAATATATATGCAATTCTGATTACTTCTGATGACATCTGTTTACTGTACTCTGTCCACGTAACACATTTGCTGGTGTCATTAACATCCATTTGGTCACTTCTTGAGAAATGAAACTACAGTTGAAACGGCAAATGCACCAGAACTTCACAGAAATGTCAGCATTTGAGATGGGTAGTATCAACATTCTGAATATCAATTGATGGTCTGTGTATGAAACTCTTAAGAATTAATTTAATACTTGAGCGTTACGCTCTTGCAAATAGAACATTTTATTAACTAAGTGGATATGCATAACATGCCTATTAGGGTGTTTTTTTCCTCTATACTTTTTTGCATAACATGCCTATTAGGGTGTTTTTTCCTCTATACTTTTTGTTCACTGTGAGGTGCTAGCTGGGACGTCTCTGCTGTTGTTGGGAATGCAGCAACTGCATAACCAAGATATTTTAATCCAAGGCACTGGAAGCCTGAGCAAAAACAAACTCCATCATGTATGATGTATTGTTAATGTCACAAAGCTCAGTGTTTTGCTAAAGAACAAAGTTTGAGTACAGTGGCACCTTTAAGAGCAACAAAGTTTAATTCTGGGTATACGTTTTCATGTGCATACACATTTCTTCAGATACACTGAAATAAGACTTCCTCAACAATTACATATAGGTAAAGAGAGGGTGGGGTGGGAGGTTGGTTGCCAGGAAGGGCTAATGAGACTCAAGATGCATAAGTAACTGAGAGATAAGTACAGCTAAGATTGCATTAAAGCAGTTGCTAAGACCTGTAAATAGCAGCAAGTTAGCATAGGAGTTAACAAACAGATACGAAAACTCAGTTTGAGTCCAGTGGCACCTTTAAGACCAACAAAGTTTAATTCTCGGTATAAATGAGAACTGAGTGACTTAGCACGTGTAGTGAGCAATGTTCCCTCTAAGCTGTGGAGTCTTGTGAGCAAAAATTCTCGTTTGTGAGCTGCTGGCATTAAAGTTGTGAGCGAGCGATTTGGCTGCTGCATATATCAGTTTGCTCTGGAGCCATCCTTCCTGAGCTAAGACAGAAATGTGTGAGTCGGAGGCTAAAAACCTGTGAGCTAGCTCACACTAACTCAGCTTAGAGGGAACACTGGTAGTGAGATAAGAACCTGACATTTCTTTTAAGCTCTAAATTACACACAACCCAAACAGGGATCAAGAACAACCAAGGAAACATTAGTGTTTGGGACAGATCAGGGTTACATAGCCACACATTTATTATGCAACCAACGCTGTGCTGATCATCTGGGCATTTTTAGAATTTTGCATAATTAAAAGGGAGAGAGAGAGAGAGAGAGAGAACGTGCCTTTAAGAACATCATGTGTGAACCAAATCTAGTCAGCATTGGCGCGTGCATTATACAGCTCTTTATTCCCTGGGGAAGCATCACAGTTTTAGCATACAGTGAAAAATACTTGCACCTGAACTGCCTTTTTAATTAACCATTTTAATATTTACAAGCACATGTATCCAATTGCGAAAGCTAAAATGTTTCCATATCCCGGTCTGAATCAAGGAAACCACTCATGACCCTTCCCTCCCCCCCCCCCCCAAAGAAAGAACTACATCTTATTGGAAAAGTGCAAGAGAAAGGATTGATTCATATTTCTCAGTGCCCCTGGAAAGTGCAAAAGGAACGGATAGGGCCACTGGTAGATTCATAGCTGCGAAGTACCCTGCTGTAGTCTCTCTCTCTCTCTCTCTCACACACACACACACAGCATCTTCACTTGGAGGCTGTATATGAGGATGCCATTGCTTGTTTGGTTCTACAGCCCAACCAAAGAGCTGCTGCACTCATGGAAGTCATAGTAGTCACGTGGGACTCGCACATGAAGCTGCCAATTTATACCAACAGGAAAGCTGCATGAGTGCAGCCCAGCTGCAAGTCTGCTGGAGCCAAAGAATTGAAAACAAGCTGCCAGGAAGTGTGAACTGGCCTTAAGAGAAGTGAGAATACAGCAAAAAACGTCAGAGTATCTTGTAACAAAACAGACTTCTGGATGACAGAGCTGTGTTTGTGTGCGCGCACAGGCAAGCGCATGTGTGTTTCAAACTGGCTGCCCAAGCTAAGTCTTCAGGGAATTATGAACCAAAAATCTGAATGCCGGGAAGGGATCCCAAGAGGTGTCTGGTGGATATTTAAATCTTTGATCAGCAGGCCTTCAAAGCAGCATTGCAGTCACTGACTGACTCTCAACCTCCCCCCCCACCCCCAATAACACACAGGTGGGCAGGCGGTGCTGTCATTTCAGAAACACAAAGGCCTACAAGGTGTGCACAATGACTAAAGTGGTATGCTGGATCCTAGTTACCTTTTTTGGGGGGGACAGGGATGGGGATGGGAGAATTCCCAAAGGCAACTGCAAAGCAGGTGGAAATAAAGTGGGTATAAAATATGGTACCTCACAGCAGTTGTGGCGGGCATGGCTCCGCTGCTGTCATCAGCTGCCTCCGACGGTGGTGGAGGAGTTGTGCCAGGAGGAGGGGGTGCTGTTATTGTTGCAATCCCTGTGGTGCTCGAGACAGTCACCCCTGCTGGCAACCCGCTGTAGTAAGTGGCAACATCGATTCCAGGGGGTGGAGGGGCAAGGCAGTACGTTCCATCCGGCAGCATGTAGTAACTGTAATACATGGCTGCCATGGCGGCTGTAAAAAGAAGTTTTATTATCAATGCTCCAGGCAGTTTGGAAGAGGAAGGGGGAAGAAAAGAGCCACACAACAGAATTATTTCTTTCTACTGTTGCAACAAAGAATAGAGTGTTGCTTTCATTCACATTTCAAACTTGCTAATGTGTCCTTTGCTTTCCTTGTATGCAAAATGTGGAACAGCACTCCTGTCAACACATTTGGGTTAAATGAGGCAGATGCTACCAGGGCCAAATGGAAATGGCACCGGTGGTGAATGAGGAAGCAAAAACAACGAAAGGAATCCCAAGTGCGCCATTTTTCTTGAAAAGTTAATTCACTTTAGTGTGCCTTTTAGGTAAATTAAAACTATGCTTGCCTCATTATGGCTGGGAAAGTGCCACAGCTTTATGGAGCTGCTTTCTGTTTAACCACAGGAAGCAGCACTGAGGGGCTTTCAAGTTAGCATACTCTTCAACAGGAGTGCAACAACAGGACTGCAAAAAAATATTAAAATTTTGTACCCCGGCAGGGCAAATTGTGCAGGTTCCATCAATTATACAAAACTAAGCAAATCGACATGACTTCTTTACACTAAGTAATTCTGAAATTGCTCCTGTTTTGCATATATTCGATCCAGGCCCAGGGCAAATTTGTTTAAACAAACCACAATTTACTGAGATGGCTGAACACAGCCACTGCCTTTCAGAGGTGTTTGTCTGACATTACAGATACTTCCATCAACTGGCCCCAGGTAAATTTCTGGGAATCACAGACATACATTGGATTACTTTCGTCTAGATTCCCAGATGCAATGTAAAGCCTCTATTCTTCCGCCCAAAAGAAAATGCACAGATTATGTTTCCTCTCTTGAAAGGTGAATGCTGGCATCTCTAACTCTCAAGACTGAACCAGATTTCAAACTCAAAAGACACAAAATGATTACAAGTGTGTAAAGTAGGGATGTGCATTCGGTTCGTCCAAACCAAATGCACCCCGGAAAATGGCCCATTTGGCCCACTTTCGGGCAGCCTCAGGCTGAATCAGATTCTCTAATCTGATTTGGCCTGCTGCTGAAAGCCACCACCGAAGTTTGGCGGCATTTTGGGGGCTCACCAGAAAAGCGACCCTGGCACAGGGACAGCCCGGGGAGGCATTTAAATGCCTCCCTGCACCCTCCCGGGCCTTTCCTGGCTCGCCCACCTCGGCGGGTGGCCAGGGAAGGGAGGGCGGGAGGGCTTTGGAAGCCTTCCCCAATTCACCTGCTTTGGTGGGCGAGCCGGGGAATGCACGGGGAGGCATTCCCTTGGAGAGAATGGAAGGCAGTTTAAACTGCCTTCCCTTCCCTGGCTTGCCCGCATGCCCCGTGGTTGCGAGGCACGTGGGCAAGCCGTCCCTTGGCGGGAAGGGAAGGCAGTTTAAACTGCCTTCCCTTCCCTGGCTTGCCTGTGTGCCCCGCGGCTGCGAGGCGCCGGTGCAAGCTGTCCCTTGGAGGGAAGTGAAGGCAGTTTAAACTGCCTTCCCACCCAAAAGTGATTTGGGGCCCCGAATGATCCTCAAATCCACTTGAGTTGCCAAAAGTGGCATTCAGGGGCCGAATCAGATTTGGCCCAATTTGGCTGAAACGAATTGGGCTGAGTTATTTTGTTCTTGCACACCCCTAGTGCAAAGTCAACCAGGGTGGAAAACTCCACTCTCACTGTCAAGGTTCTATGTGAATGAATTCTAAAAAAAATCACGTTTGCAAGTGTTCCATTTTTGATCACTCTTAACACACATTACAAAACAGCTCAGCTGTTTACAGAACCACCTTGCTGCCATGTGTTGGGAAAAGTCTGCATAATTCATGCGTTCTGCAGGCACAACAGAAAATTATGAAGGGGTTTTTACCCTACAGAGACAAAAAAAATAAATGCCTAAAGTTCACAGCTGTTAATGTGCTATTTTATTAATTATACATGTATGAATTCCTCATTTATGAAAACTCCAGCTGAATGTGCCACTGGAAACAGAAGAAGAGTTGTGTCTGGAATTTGGCTGCTTTAATTTCAAACTGTGGCAGTGAGCCTCTCCAAATCATTGAGGGGGGAAAAATAGTCTGTATATGAAAGTTACTTTAAACCCAGCTGTAAGGCAAACCAATCAAGGAAGTAGGGAAATGGGTTCAAGGAAAGCAAAAAAGCTGCTGGGGGAAATATTAACTGAGGCCAAAAGGGAACCTTTCTGGAAATGAAAGGCTCAGAGATCAAAGCCTACCAAGTACCAATATTGTACTAGTGAACACAGCTGGTGTGAACATTGCCATCTTTATGAAAGTTGTTTGCAACAAGGTGCATACAACAACCATCTGCATGCACACACATGAGACACAAGGAACAACAGGGTGTCCATAAAACAAAGCAAAATTTAATTCTGCCAACCAGAAGGGAAAGCTGCCGATATACTTTGCCACAAAAGTAGCATATTTTATTTCAAAGCTTCTGGTAACATGGAGTGCACCTTTTACAAACTGAAGTTTGCACTGGATACAAAAGTAACGATCTTACTTAGCTTCTATGGTGCCAGGCCATGCTAATTGAGCACAGCCAAACCCCATGGACCCGTGGGAGTTTTCAACTACATGAACAACTTTCTGTGTCACCAGGGGTCATTTCCTGCAGGAGCGCACAGGAGCAGAGCTCCGGCAGTAAAGAGCCCAGGGGGCGGGCACATGCAACAAGCCCCACCCCCTGCTCCCAGCAGCCCTCAGTCAGAGCAAGAAGCAGCCAGGTAAGTTGCAGAGCTCCCACCGGCTCCCTGGTCCAAAACAGTCCAGTGGCACTTTAAAGACCAGGTTTTATTCAGGTATAAGCTCTCCCTCCTCTGTGAGGACAGATCTGCACGCCCCCCCCCCCCAATAGCTATAAAACAGTCCAGTGGAGCCTGAGCGGTGGGTGTTGCCTTCTGAC
>NW_015172589.1:70280-71929 GCF_001447785.1 Gekko japonicus
ACAAAATGACCCCTGTGTGTCACCCTAGTTAATTTAACTCTGTACTTGCTAAATCTGCCACATGCTACATATTTTGCTTCAACAGGAAGAGCACTCCTACAATAAACCCAAGTTCTTTTTCAAAGCCAGACTCCCTTTTAAGACTCATACTGTGCATTTCCAAGCTCACTATTTCTCCAGTATTAATAATGCCCTCTTTTATCCAACTTGAATTATCCAGGTACACATTCCAGACCAAACAAAAGCTGATCTGAGTGCTTGTTCATCTTAACTAACCCAATTCTACCAGTATGAAGCATATTTCTATAAAATGTCCATTCGTTTTAGAAACGAATGAAGTATAGTTTAAACTAACCTGAGCTGCCTAGAAGTCACACCCCACAGAACCGAAAAGGCTATATGTGCAATTTAATGCCTTTCATAAATAAAATCTGACAAGTTTTTCATCAAAATAATTTAATTATCTAAATAACCTCTTTGCTACTTAAAACGGCTTTTTCTACTGCACCAACCCCATCACATCTCTTTAAAATACAGGATACGTTGTCAACAAGAGAGATTCATGCACAGCCTTTCAAACAAACCCAATTCATCAGTACTACATAATCTAGAAATTTCCTTTTGTGAGATGAGCAAAAGGTCAGCTTTCGGCTTTTTTACTCATGAGTTGCTGGAGATAAGAGGTAGAAAAAAGTAATTTTCTTTGCAAGTGTACAACTTGCCTTGAAAGAATTAGGTTCTGCAATTTAACCACTGACATTTCTTGAAGAAAACAGCGGCCATCGTGCTGAAATTTACTCAGTCAAGTTACTAGGAAGACAGAGAACTTTTAATATTTTTCAGGACAAACATCTTCCACCATGAGACCACTAAACCTAAGATTTTGGGACAGCTGATCCCAAAGGGGTTTATGAAGGGGGGGGGGATGAAGCACTGCTTAACCAAGGAATCCTGGGATCTAAGTGATTCTATCACTTAATTGTGTGATCCCAGCACAAAACTTATCAAACCACACCATAGCTACTTGATGTTGATATGGCTGTTCATGACATGCTTACTGATCAGTATTTTTAAAAAATCATTTATTCCTGTCTTGAATAAAAAGAAAAATGCATGTGTAAAGCATTGAGGGTCTCTTAGACCTCAAAGGAACTAAAAAGGTGTATCATTACAGACCCCCCAGACACAATCCCTATAGTTGTTGCCATGTACTATAGACAAAATATGTTTACTCCAAGTTGTATCCTTGTCAAAATCCTCCCTTTAAAATATGGCTTATTTTTACTTCTTTTATACCCAACTTTTCTCCTCCCTGGAGACCCAAAGTAGCTGACAACAATCTCCTTTTCTCCATTTTCTCCTCATGACAACCTTATGAGGTGGCTTAGGCTAAGAGCATGTGACTGGGCCAATATCACCCAACAAGCTTCCATGGAACAAGTGAGGGAATCAAACCTGAGTGTCCCACACCCTAGGTCGACACTCTAGCCTCAAGCAATTTTGCTTTTTGAAAGCAATTAGTGCTTTTGAAAGCACAAATGATTTTTTAATTCATTTTTTCCTTGAACATAGCTTCAAAGGTTACAGCTGGCTGCCACAACAAATTCTCCTTCAGCAGAATAAAGCAGAGTTGCCCACAGTCATTATCA
>NW_015172589.1:72229-100984 GCF_001447785.1 Gekko japonicus
ACAAACTGCTCTTTTTCAAGGACAGCTGTGCCAGAGCTTGTGACTGACCCAAGGTCACATCAGCAGGTGCAAGTGGAGGAGTGGGGAATCAAACCCGGTTCTCCCAGATCAGAGTCCGCACACTTAACCACTACACGAAAGTGTATACAGAGATCTCAGCAATTAGGCCTGAAAATAATACTGAGGTGATTAAGGTAAAGAACAACCTAACCCAATGGTATGTAGAAGACATAGCACTGCCTTGAGAAAACCAATTAACTCAACCATTTAACTAATATCCATGAAAAATCTGGGGAGATACAAAGACTGTACAACCTATCCTGAGTGAACTACTGGGGATAAACCTTGACACACTCTCTACAACAGAATTTGGAAAAACAGGCTCCAAATGGCAGGGTAAGAATATGAGACACCTGGCATTTTATTGTCGAAAGAGGTCTCTGCCCTGACCTGGATAGCCCGGACTAGCCCAGTTTCAATGGATCTCAGAAACTAAGCAGGGTCAGTCCTGGTCGGGAGATCACCAAGGAGTACCAGGATTGTGACACAGAGGCAGACAACGGCTAACCACCTCTGAACACGTCTTGCCTTGAAAAGCGTATGGGGTCGCCATAAATTGGCTGCAACTTGATAGCAAAAGAAGAGGTTTTGAGTTTATTAAAGGTTAATTCTGACCCACTGATTCAAAATAGACAGCAAGGGCTGAAGGTCTCTCGGCCAAGGACGATACTTTCCAGGACAGGGAGAATTGGGACAATAAAGAGCAAGTGGGGTACAGTGCTTAGAATGTCAGACTACTGTTTGGGGGATCAAGGACTGAACTCGCCATCTGACATGGAAGCTCTCTGGGCAACCTTGGCTCAAGTCACTCTCTCACCCTAATCCAGCTCACAGACTGGGTGCTGTGAAGACAAAGTGGAGGAAGGGAGAATGATGTTAAAAGCTGCTTTGGGTCTATATTGGGAAGAAAAGCAAAGTATAAGTTTTCAAATAAAGACAGTGCATATTTTAACGCTTTTACACAAGCAAGCTTGAGGTTATAAATGTTTAAATACATTATTGATACTGAAATACTATTAAGACCAGTGTTCCCTCTAAGCTGAGTTGGTGTGAGCTAGCTCACAGTTTTTTAGCCTCCGGCTCACACATTGTTGTCTTAGCTCAGGAACAATGGCTCCAGTCCAGAGCAAACTAATTTATGCAGTAGCCAAATCACCTGCCTGCTCACAACTTTAATGCTGTAGCTCACAAAGTAGAATTTTTGCTCACAGGACTCCACAGCTTAGAGGGAACATTGATTAAGACCATCTTGGTGATCCTTCTGAGATACCTGAAAGGTGTATTCTTTAAAAACAGGGTTCTGATGAGGAATTATCTACAGCATCCCTAACCCTGCTGGCAAAATACTGGAAAAACAAGCTAATATAAATAATGGATAAATGGACACAGGACACAATGAAGATCATGTTAATGAACGGGTTGATATCTTTTAAATGGTAATGGGAAGGAACAAAACACATTTTAATTTAT
The DNA here is from genome assembly GCF_001447785.1 of Gekko japonicus. Classification (NCBI taxonomy): domain Eukaryota; kingdom Metazoa; phylum Chordata; class Lepidosauria; order Squamata; family Gekkonidae; genus Gekko; species Gekko japonicus. The sequence continues at coordinate 73,760 of NW_015172589.1, forward strand.
ACTGTAATAAAATATTAACAAAAACTATATAACCTTAATTTTCCGGGTTGATTTTAATAACAACATGGCAATTAAGAAGCCTAATATAATGAAAGGTGGTGAAAATATTTCTAAAGCAAGGCTGCATAGTAGGGGATCAGGGATAAACTCAGCACTTTCCTTCCTTAAGAAAAATCTCTAGACACAGACTTCAATTATGCATTTAGCAGGTGGGGAGATTTCCAGGCATCTGATAATAACTGGGGGGAAATCTGAGCTGTAGCGATTTGAGGTTTGTTTTCTGCACTGTGCTGTGAAATTTGACAGCATGCGGGAACCTGAAATATTTTCAAGTTCCAGCTTTTCAGCAATCTGTCCTTAGGTATATACCATCTTGCTTAGATTGGGTACAGAATATGTTTTCATACTAGTGCGGTAGATAGAGGCTTCACAGTTTTTCTAATTCTTCTTTCATGCTGTCTGAAACGTCAATCAACTGTCCTGTGGAAGGGGGTGGCCTAACCACCTAATCAGGACGTAATGAAAGAAACAGAATCTAAAGACAGCAAAGGCAGATGAACCAGAGTTTGGCTGTGCCATCTGAACCAGCCCTGGAAATCTTTATAAATTCCTATACAAGATCCTGATTTCTTATCATTTTGGTTTGCTCCCTTGTGCATTCATTGTTTAGATTATGTTCCCTTTGGAGGCAATAGTTCACACATTCTGACTAATGAATTGCAGCAACAAGACCCAAATCCCATGGGATCTGACAAATGTCCTAAAAAGAAATTGTTAGCTTGTTGCTTTTATTTTCTATCCAACAGCTAAATCAAACTTCAGAGAGTGGAAAAACAGTGAGCTCAAGATTTATGTTAAATTTGTACTAATTAACAAAAAGTAACACAACCTCTGATGCACAGTCCGTGTACAGGGAGTACTGAGAACTAAAAATTCTCCACAAAGAAAAGCCATTCTGCAACCAGGACAAACTATGCAAACTGGACACATTTAAACACTCCCATTCTGAATAATTTACTCTTTAAAATTGCTACCCCCCACAAGAAACCTTATTTAGTCACTCCTTTGGCTTCTGATATTTGAAGCAGACATTTTTCTTTTAAAGCATTCCTGTGGATCCACACTGTTTATACAACCTTGGCCATAATTAATATTTTCAAGGGAGGAAAGTCACCTGGTGATCCCTGTATGAATTAAAATTGCAGGAACAATGTGCCTTTATTTTATGCTTAAAATTCTAAGATAAAACATAATCTACTCTAAACAGTTATTTGCTTTGCATTATAAAATGCTATAGTTCTAAACCTTTCCTGGTGTTGAAATTGTCCAAATGCCCCGCTAGGTCAAATTTACATTTACGTTTTTGCCCTTCTGTTATTTCTAGAGCTCCCCCAATTGCCTCCTCAAAATCTAACAAAGTACAGATTTTTGAACCGCACTCCACAAGTGTCTTTTATAGCTGTCCTTGAGATTGTTTTTATCTTTCTGAAGTATTGTCAAGTGAAGAGATGCTACAAGAGGTTAGAATGTGACCAATTATAGAGACTGCTATTTCATTGTCTTCTGCCAGTGAGTACTGCAAGCTGCTGTTCCAAACAGATTTGAAATTGCTGCGGCAACCTGATATTCTTTATGCACTGGGTGTGTGTGTGTGTGTGGCTTGAGGGAGTAGACCCCCTCCCGCTGCCTCCCTTCTTATTCTATCACCTGGTGTCTCTCCCCCTCCCCATTACCCCCACTTGCCCAACTGCCATTTTCTCATCTTTACCCCCAATCCACCTGATCAACAATTCTGTCTCCTGGAGTACCTCCAAGATCTGCAGGAAGAAGAAAGAGGGGAGGGGAGGAGGAGCCAGGTTTACCCACGTATTTATTCATATACTGCAACATTTTTCTCATGGCTTAAATGAAACAACAAGAAACTGTGAAGAGTTTAAGATTAGGTTTTGTGGTAGCAATAGTTAGAAAGTGTGGCCGTTAAAAATACAAAACCCTCCTACATTTTTGGGCTGGGCTGGGTCAAACCCTGTGCTACCAGGAACCACTCTCCTTCACCAGCATCAAGGGGCCCGCTACAGCATGGCCTGCTCTTGGCGGCCTGCCAGGCCCCAAAATCTCATACCCAGGGGACCAGGCAGAGAATGGGACATCGACAAACACACATCTGGAGGAGAGCTCCAAGCTAAACAATTTAGGGCATACATATCTACTCTAAAATGCTTTATTGAGAAAGTACAGCATTTTGTCAACCAAAGCTTCACAGAGGTAACAGTGGAAGGCTATCGTGTGCTGCGCCATGCTACCAAGCATACATCTGCCAAGCTCTGATAAAATGCACCGTTTGGAAGCAAAATAATTTTCTGAAGGAAAAAACCCTATGGGCAGAGGAGGCACATCTCTTAAAGTAGTAAAGAACAGCTGAAACCTGGACAAGCCAAGTTATTAGGCAGCAACACATTCAGACATCTGGTACCAAATGTAATTCTGGGCTGCGATTTGAGACAACGAGAGCAGCAGAAGTACTCTTCTCCCTTTAAAGGGTTTAAAAAAATATATTTTTAATGCCCAATAAGGGAGTTCCCAATTTGAGCAGTTTTGAGTAAAGCTTGCATTCCTCTCGAACTCCAAAGTATTGCCTTCAAATTATAATCTGGCAGATGCAGTTACAATCCCACTGCTTCAGTAACATTCGCTTTCTGGGACTGCAGCATGCAATTCACTGCATCCTGCCACAAACATGCAGTCGTGCCACCGAGAGCCTGCTCTAGAATAGAATTTCTGCGAAGCTGCAGAACAAAATCTGTGTGGAATGGCACCTTGAAAGCCAGCAAAGTCTTCCAGGGTACAAGCTTTCACGAGTCACAGTTCACTTCGTCAGATGCATAGGGGAAGGAAGATTCATCAGCCCTTATATTCAGGCAAGAAGGTGGGAGGGGTATGAGAAAGAAGGGCCCGGATACAGAGGGAGATATGAATAGATGTGGGAAATGCAGAAAAACTGCAGAGCGTTGCTGTGCGTACTAGGAATATGTGGGCGGATACCAGATGGTATTCAGTATACATCAACATTTAATTAAATATAAGTCAAAAACTCTTTCCACTGGATGGCCATGGTGCAAATCTATAAACAAGACAGATGCTTCCACCAGGCTTCTTAATCCAGGGTAAATGAACCACTACTGGCAAAGCAGGGAAGTGGAAAGGGAGAGAACAGGGACAGTTGGGCCATGCAGATAATCTGAGACATGAACACGGCTGAAGACAATCAATGCAGAGACGTTTGCCAAGTGACAGTTTTATCAAGTGATAACAACTACCTCAAGCGGCATAAAGCGTATACTGGCATCTAATTAGCAAAAAAGGTCAATCATTTCTGGCTGGGACCAGCAGGCTGTTTGCCAGCGCTACAACCTAAAACTGGGAAGCTGCAGAGAAGGCAATAACCAACAAGAGCTCAAGGAAACATAAAATTAAAGGACAGGCCTGGCTTTGGTGATTGCCCACTCAATCATCTACGGTAGTCAATCCATTAAAAGAGAATGACCCTGTCAGCCCACAACTATTAACGACTTGTAGTCACAGCATGGACAGTGGCCATACTCTGTTCAATTAGGGGAAGGGCTGTGAATCAGTGGAAGAGCATCTGCTTGGCATGCAGAAGGTCCCAGGTTCAATCCCCGGCATCTCCAGTTAAAGGACCTCGCAGTAGGAGAGGTGAAAGACCTCTGCCTGAGACCCTGGAGAGCCACTTCCAGTCTGACTAGACAATACTGACTTTGATGGAGCAAGAGTCTGATTCAGTATCAGGCAGTTTCATGTGTTCATACACGTGTTCAATCAAGGACAAAAAAGAAAATAAACAAGTGGGGGGGGGACAGTGGAAGCTGTGCATAGGAACTGAAGCACAGTAATAATGGAAAGACACTTTCAGAGGTACCTTAAGAGAGATGGAAATGGGCCTCTTTACAGGCTGAAGAATGCCAGACTCTTTATGATTCTACACCTAGGTAGCTAGAAATACAGGTAATAGTTATACAACTGTGAACCATCTGCATTAATAGCATTCAGTGTAGTACGGAGCCTCAATGAAAGGGTTTGGATTGGTAGACACAGCTGTTCAAGGTATCTTTTGGGTTATTTGACCACCTATTACCAATTTACTCTCATTTAAAAATGGTTTAAATGAAGTAGCCTACAAATTCTATGTCGGAAATGGCTCAGTTCAACCATTGGTCCATCAGCAACCTACAAGGTGCCTTTGGACAATTTGCGCCATCCTTCTGCTTCTGTGTGGGAAGCTGAGTTCTATGGGTGGGTGAGATGTTCACTTTTTAAACCATTTTCACTTTAATTCAGATGAATTTGTTTGACACTTGCATACTTTCCCTTTCTCTCAACAGTCAGGACCCAGGCAGATGACACAATAAACAAAACACATTAATGTTAGTTTAATTAACACACATAGTTAAAAACATGTAATTAAAAGCTATAACTGATTCAAGCTACCCCATAAACTCTATTAAATAATTCTGTTTTAGAATCTTGCTATAAGGCCCCAGGAGCTGCGGTGGCTCAAGTGGTTTAGACGCTGAACTGCAGGCTGTGGAAGGTCAGTAGTTCAGCAGTTCAAGACCCGGGTGCCGCATGATGGAGTGAGCTTCCATCTCTAGTTCCAGCTCCTGCCAACCTAGCAGTTCGAAAGCAAGTAATTGCAAGTAGATAAATAGGTACCACTTCGGTGGGAAGGTAACAGCGTTCCGTGCGGCTTGGTGTTTAGTCATGCCGGCCACATGACCACGGAAACGTCTTCGGACAGCGCTGGCTCGTCGGCTTTGAAACGGAGATGAGCACCGCAACCCTAGAGTCAGATTCGACTGGCTTGCGAGCAAGGGAACCTTTACCTTTACCTTTATAAGGCCCCAAGGCTGCATTGCCACAGTCCCTTCTGGGAGACTATTTCAGAATGGTAGGCAGGCAACAGAAAAAGCCCAGCCCACTGTAGACCAGATCCTTGAAAGAAAGGGGACTATTAGGAGACCCTGTTGTTGTAATACTCTAAAAAATGTTTAAAAGAATTCATTTCTTTCATCAAACTCAATTCACAGCCCTCTAGCAAATACACTGAAAGCCTGCTTTTCCAAGTAACAAAAGGAAACATTGAGGGAAAAGCCACTTGACTTCCCAAGCAAGCATTATAAATATGATTCAACAGGCCATACATTGTGCTTATTTTGTGGGCAAATTATGAACATATTCTTCTCAAGAAAAAACATTTTCCCAACCACTACCATTTACTCTGCAAAAGGGCCTAGAACAAACTATACAGGATTGTGTGGACTCTTTTATCTTCAATGAAGTGCCTCCTTTGACCTTAAGAGAATATAACTGTATAACAAAAAAAAACCCCACACATCAGGGCTTTATTTACAAGCCAATGTATTATCATTCTCACAAGTTGCTGAGATCAGCATTCATTCTTGCTTGAGCAGGAAATAAATGAATGGCAAAATAGAGAGCTTTATTTAAATCAATCTACCCTGTCTTCCCCTCTCATGGATCGCTGCCTTGACATGGCGAGGGGGCTTGCGTGGTTCAATAAGGTTGTGGGCTATGCTGTGGAGGGCCACCCAGGATGGACAGGCCACAGTGGAGAACTCAGACCAAGTGTGATCCACTGGAAATGGCAACCCACTCCAGTATCTTTGGGGGAAAAAAACCATGGACAGTAACAAAAGGCCACAAGATATGACGTCAGAAGATGAGCCCCTCAGGTCAGAAGGTGTCCAGTATGCTACTGGGGAAGAGCAGAGGGCAAGAACTAGTAACCCCAGAAAGAATGAAGTGGCTGGGCCAAAACCGAAAGGACATTCAGCTGTGGATGGTCTGGTGGTGAAAGTCTGATTCTGCAAAGAAAAATACTGCATAGGAACCTGGAATGTAAGATCTATGAATAAAGGTGAGTTGGATGTGGTCAAAATGGCAAGACTAAACATTGACATCTTGGGAATCAGTGAACTAAAGTGGACGGGAATGGGCGAATCAGAGGACCATTATATCTACTCAGGGGTCATTTAATAGAAAAAGAGCTGCAGGAGCTCATTAGCATATCTAATAGGCTATTTGCATAATATATTATTACCATATGCAAACACCCTCTTCCAACAACCTAAGAGGTGACTCTACACATGGACATCACCAGATAGGCAACATCATTTGCAGTCAAAGATGGAGAAGCTCTATACAGTCAGTAAAAACAAGACCTGGAGCTGACTGTGGCTCAGATTATGAGCTACTCATTGCAAAATTCAGACTTAAACTGAAGAAAGTTAGGAAAACCACTACGCCATTCAGGTTTGACCTAGGTCACATCCTTTATGAATATACAGCAGAGGTAAAGAACAGGTTTAAGGGACTAGATTTGATAGAATGCCTGAAGAACGATGGACGGAGATTTGTGACATTGTACAGGAGGCAGCAATCAGCACCATCCCAAAGAAAAAGAAATTCAAGAAAGTGAAGTGGCTATCTGATGTGGCTTTACAAATAGCAGGGAAAGAAGGAAAGGAAAAGGCAAAGGTGAGAAGGAAAGATTTTCCCAACTGAATGCAGATTTCCAGAGAACAGCAAGGAGAGATAAGGAGGCCTTCCTGAATGAATAATGCATTGTAATAGAGGAAAACAATAGAATGGGAAGGATTAGAGCTCTCTTCAAGAAAATTGGAGAAATCAAGGGAATATTTCACGCAAAGCTGGCCATGATAAAGGAGAAAAACGGCAGGGACCTAACAGAAGCAGAAGAGATTAGGAAGAGGTGGCAAGAATACACAGAAGAACTATACAAGAAGGATCTCAATGTCCTTGACAACCACAATGGTGTGATTGCTGACCTCAAGCCAGACGTCCTGGAGTGCAAAGGCAAATGGGCCTTATAAAGCATTACTAACAACAAAGCTAGCAGAGACAATGGTATCCCAGCTGAGCTATTTGAAGTCCTAAAAGATGATGCTGTTCAACTGCTGTACTCAATATGCCAGCAAATTTGGAAAATACAACTGTGGCCACAGAATTGGAAAAGGTCAGTTTACATTCCAATCCCAAAGAAGGGCAATGACAAGAAATGTTCAAGCTAGGCTTCAGCAGCACGGGGAAAGAGAACTGCCAGAAGTACAAGCTGGGTTTCAAAGACAGATCAAACTACAGATCAAATTGCCAACATCTGATGGATTATGGAGAAAGCAAGGGATACCAGAAAAACATTTACTTCTGCTTCAATGACTACGCTAAAGCCTTTGATTGTGTGGATCACAACAAACTGTAGCAAGTCCTTAAAGTGATACGAATACCAGACCTGTCTCCTGAGTAACTTGTATAAGGGTCAAGAAGTGACAGTTAGAACCAGATATGGAACAACTGATTGGTTTAGCACAGGAAAAGGAGTATGACAAGGATGTATATTGTCACCCTGCTTATTTAATTTATATGCAGTGACAGAATTCATGTTCCTGGGATCTAAGATCACTGCAGACGGTGACTGCAGCCATGAAATTAAAAGACGCCTGCTCCTTGGGAAGAAAGCTATGGCAAACCTAGACAGCGTAATAAAAAGTCGAGACATCACCCTGTCAAAAAAGTCCATATAGTCAAAGCGATGGTATTCCCAGTGAGAGTTGGACGATAAGAAAGGCCAAGCGCCGAAGAATAGATGCTTCTGAATTATGGTGCTGGAGAAGACTCTTGAGCGTCCCTTGGACTGCAAGGCGACCAAATCAGTCAATCCTAAAGGAAATCAACCCTGACTGTTCCCTGGGAGGCCAGATACTGAAGATGAAGCTCAAATACTTTGGCCGCCAAATGAGAAGGGAGCACTCATTGGAGAAGACCTTGATGCTGGGAATGATTGAAGGTAAAAGAAGAAGCGGATGGCAAAGGATGAGATGGTTAGACAGTGTTATCTATGCAACGAACATGAAATTGAGCAAACTCTGGAGGACGGTGGAAGACAGGAGGGCCTGGCGTGATGTGGTCGATGGGGTCGCAAAGAGTTGGATTCGACTATGTGACTGAACAACAATAACCCTGTCTGCTGTCATCCTCCAGTAGAGAAAAAGCTTGGCACAAGAGACTGGTTTATGTTCAGAGGAAAGTGTGCCTGGCTTTTTGTTTTTTAAAAAAGTGAAGGAAAAACACACACATACTTAATCTTTAACAGTGCCATCCTAGGCAGAGCTATACCCTTCTAAGCCCACTGACTTCCAAGGGCTTAGAAGCCTGTTATTCTGTTTAGGACTGCACTGCCAATGTCCTTCATATGTCCCACTTGCAAAATAGGTAACTTTCAATGTTTTCTGTGCTCAGCACACCTGGACAGCTAAACCAAAATAAAGCACTGTCAGAAAGGGCTCTGATATGCAAACCTAATGCTACAAACCCATCTTCTGCCCAGTGTTCAGTATTTGACTCCACACACAATGGCATTACTCAATTAGGTATGCACAAGATCCTATTTGCATGTTTAATTTATCATCCAATGCTCAGTAAATCAGATCAGCTTTAGCTTAGAGACAGAGCTGTGGACTGAATTATGCAACAGAGCCCTGATAGGGTTCAGGCAACCAAGCGGTTATCAACTGAGGAGGAATTCGGCAATTTGGGAAAATTCTGGTTCTGACTTTACTGCATTTTGTTTAATGCAGATTCTCTCAAAAATAATGTATGTGTCATCTGAGGAAGCTTTAGAAGAGCTTGTAGGTATTTTACACAAAACTGGCATCAACTGTAGAATTCAGCATTTTGAGAACTCAAGCTAACGTTTTTTAAAAAACATGTTTCTGCTCCTTATAATCACAGCATAAGTCTTGGAAGTATGGGGGGATGTGGAAAGTGAATATGTAAAAACTAAAAAAGGAACAGTCTACAGTGAGCAGAACATGTTTCTGCTCCTTATAATCACAGCACAAGTCTTGGAAGTATGAGGGGATGTGGAAAGTGAATATGTAAAAGCTAAAAAAGTATCAGTCTACAGTGAGCAGTTTCAGTTACAAGATTGAATTGGAATTGGAATCTCTCCAATAACTGCTCGTCCAGTTTAAACACCCTAACCTCCATGGTATTCCCAGATCCCCAAAATTCCAAAGTCTAAAAACCAGAAATTCACTAGCACAAAAAATTAATAATACCTGAATCAGTAAGTTCTACATGTCCTTTCTCTCAGAGTGGAATGCATGTTGTATGGTGACGTTACATCTCCCCAAGCCGTCTTTAAACTACTTGTGCCATTCTACTATTTCTTCAGGGATTTTATAAATGCTGTAGGATATTAACATAACTACAAAAATTAGGTTTAGGCAAAATTGCAGATGAATCACTTATTAAAGGCAACTATTTGGTGATTAGCATTACGACCTTCATTCATCTGGCTTTTAACTCATTTAAATATTTAATATGCAATAAACGGCCACACCACTTTTCAATTTCAGTCTGATATTATGGAAAGGATAGAAATAACATTGTTTCAGTAACTGAACATTCCTTTGAGAAAACTATAAATGCAAAAAAAGAGGCCACTTTCAGAATCCTTTGTATTATCTTAAACAAAGTAATTCCTCATTGGAAAAGAGTGCAAACAAAGAGAGAAAATAAAAGGGCACTTTTAGCTTGAAAGGAAACCTGCTGACATGAAACAAAATAAAAACCTTACATGAATACAATAACCACTTGTCAATTCTGATAATTAAACATGGGCCTTATGGCCTATTATTTACAGATTACAGATATCTAAACTTTATCCCAAACCACCTTTGTATGTAAGTTACACCAAGTGCTTGAACATATAAAATAACTACCCTGGTGCATAACTACTTTGTAGAGCCAAGCATTCCCCTGTTGCGATTCCCATTACCTTAGAGCCAAAACGCTACCCTAAACAATACCCAATCAACACCCGAGCCTCCCCCTTCCTGGAACAGCTGGCATCCTAAATCATGGGAGTTCACACAAAAACAGTGATGAAGTGACTACCTTTAACACAAAAGAAAATGTTACATCAAAAGCCCAGGACTAAAGTATAAATAAGCATTTACAATTTAACTGAAATCGAATAAGCCTTTTTCTTTAGCGGTGCTGTTGAAGCTCAAAATCAAAATACAAAGCTCGTACAAAGGAAACTGGCGCAACTACATCCGTTCTGTGGCTATCATTTATATTGGAAGATCTGGTTGCTTTCTGCATATAGGAATCTATGTGGAAGCACTTTAAGCCCCCATAGATTCATACTGGTTTACCTGACTAACTGGCTTCACTAAAGCAAAACCAACTACTAAGTACTACATGAAGGGATGAACAAGCTCTTCATGTCTTGGGACTGAACTTCCTGTTGGGACTATATTTATCAAGCGGCAGCCAAAACAGCATCTCTTTCGCATTCTCCCCAGACAATCTCTACCTATTACATTATGCCAGTGTTTGCTGTATGTGGTGACTGAAGCTACATTACACAAGGCACTACTGAAACAGAAGTCACACCATCATATGTGGTGGTGGTGGGGGGGCGCCCCTGGCTATTACTGCCACAAGAAATTTTTCCCCATGCTCCCTATAATAGGAATAAATAGTGCTGGTCCTGTTCTCCTTGAAACCAATGAGAATTTTACCATTCATTGCAAATAGCAGTGATTTTGGTAAATGGTCTAGAGACGCTGCCTTATGGATTATGCTCGATGCTCAAAAAAAAAAAAAAAAAAAAGACAAGGAGGATGTTTTTCACTCAAACTGAATTTTTCCATTTGTCCTGAAACATCAGCTGCGAGCGTTTTCTCAATTGATTTATCAATTTTCCAAGGTTATCTTGTCTCGCTGTAGCTTTGGCAACCTTGTCTGGAAGTATTATCTACCGAAATGCTATGCTGCTACTCCCAAAAGCGAGACTCCATGAATCTCAAAATATGCACAAGAATATCACTTGATAAATCCACCACAGTCACCTTTTCGTTCCGTAAAAATGATTTACAACATCATGACTGAAAATGTCAAATTTGGAAAGAAGTTGTTTTTTTTAGGGGGGGTGAGAAAGATGCAGAACATTTGTGTTTTCAAAACTGTTCTACTTCCCCATTGCTCAACAAATTCCTTTAGAAACCTACAGTGGTGGACAAATTTAAACAAAATGAAACCCTTCCTCGAATGCAATGATTTGGCTTCAGTGATCCATGCTATGGTCACCTCGAGGCTAGACTACTGCAATGCTCTCCACATGGGGCTGCCCTTGGGGCAACTCCGGAAGCTGCAGCTGGTGCAAAATGTAGCAGCCAGGCTGCTGATGGGCCTCCCCAGGTGGGAGCACATCCAGCCTGTGCTGAAGTCATTGCACTGGCTTCCAATAGCGTTCTGGATTCACTTCAAGGTGCTGGTTTTGACCTTTAAAGCCCTAAATGATCTGGGGCCTGCTTACCTGAGGGACCGCCTTTCCCCATATGTTCTCCCAAGAGCACTGCGATCGGGAACACAAAACCGTCTGGCCCCCCCGGGCCTAGGGACGCCAGGTTAGCGGCAACTAGGACCAGGGCGTTCTCCCTGGCGGTGCCAACGCTGTGGAACGAGCTCCCTCATGAGATCAGAGCTCTACGGGACCTCCAGCAGTTCCGTAGAGCCGTTAAAACGGAGCTGTTTCGCCAGGCATTTCAACAAGAACCGATTACGCCGGTGGTGTCGCACTAGCACTTTATCACAGGATGTATTAGCTGGGATTTTATGGGACTGTATTTTATATTTTGTAATTGTTGGTTTTAACTGAATGTTGGTTTTAAATTGCTTGTAAGCCGCCCTGGGCGTAGATAAATAATATGAGAAACTGGAACAGTAATTGGAAGGAGCAGAGTTGTGTGCACACTTTAAGCACTGTGTAAGCAGAAAACTGTTTATTTATTTAATTTATATCCCGTCCTCCCTGCCGAAGAAGGCTAAGGTCGGCTTACAAGGCCGATTGGCATCATAAAAACATTAAGACAATAAAAATGGTCCTAGATGGTCACGATAGAATCATAATGTATATATAGAATCATAATACGTATACAGATTGGCTCCTTGGTGATTGGTGATTGGCTCCTTGGCGTATTAGAACAGGTGGCCAAGAGTGGATTATGGGTCAAAACTACCCAGCTGGTAGTGTGGATTTTATGTGGCTTCTTACTCAAACACTTGGTGGAAGAGCTCTGTCTTCAAGGCCCTGAGGAACTGTGATAAATCCAGCGGGGCACTAATGTCCTCAGGGAGCTCGTTCCACCAAAGTGGCGCTGCCACCAGGAAGGCTCTGGCCCTGGTTGTGGCCAGCCTGACTTCTTTGAGATCAGGGAGAGAAAGAAGGTTTTGAGATCCTGACTGCAGTACTCTCGGCGGAACATACTCTGGGGAACAGTTAGCATATATTTCAGTTTTCATTTTTTAAAAAACCAATATAAGTTTAAGCCCAAATATCTATGAAATATACAAATCTACATTAGGTTTCCTCAAGGAGTAATGTAAAGCCACCAAGTATGATTTCCTCCGATTCAAAAAAATTTTTTTGATGCTGCATCAAGAAGAAGAGAGAAGAGATTGGATTTATACCCCGCCCTTCACTACCCAAAGGTATCTCAGAGCGGCTTACAAACTCCTTTCCCTTCCCCTCCCCACAACAGACACCCTGCGAGGTAGGTGGGGCTGAGAGAGCTCTGACAAAAACTGCTCTTTTTCAAGGACAGCTCTTATCAGAACTATGGCTTGCCCAAGGTCATCCAGCAGGTGCAAGTGGAGGAGTGGGGAATCAAACCCGGTTCTCCCAGATTAGAGTCTTCGCATTTAACCACTACACCAAACTGGCTCTCAAATTTGCTCTGAGAGATCTCCTCATTTTCGAAGAACTGTTCACCATGCAGCATGGGGAAATGCCATCAGCTAAGTTCTCTTGGACACGTGGAACATGCTGAATGGCTCTTTATGCTTGCTGTCATGAGCCCAACTGTACCAATGATGCCTAATGAAATAGCAGAAAAGGGTCTGGGTGTGCCGAGCAGGACTTTGACTTGTTAAGCATCCAGACCCTTTGCAATCTGGGTAATTTCTACAGGTTCCTTACATTTGACTCTTGTGTAGAACTTTAAAGATGCCTCTGAATACAATCATTTGCCTTAGTGATAATATGAACACTGTTCAACAGAAGCACAGTATGTTACAGCCACTAGTTACAAGTTTGTAACACGGTCTAGCAAGATTTTGGAGAAAGGGATATGGGCACCAGTCCCTTTTGTCACTTGCCTTTGAATTACAGTCTGACAAATATACTTGTAAAACTATTTCTGTATGGACTGCATAATCAGGAGAAGCAGCATATATGCTGAGTATGCAGTCTTCAAATCGTTTGCTTTGAAATTGTCCTACTGACTTTACTGGGATAACTCCAGATCTGTAGTGCTAAAGCATTTCAGGCAACTGTAGCTCTTGTGATAAAGCATTTTTAAAAAACTTTTGTGGTCACATTGCCAACTACAAAAAAACAAACAAAAAAGCCTCAACTCTCAATTGCTGACATCTTGAGGGAACCGTTAGTACAAAAGAGCATCTTCATGTACACTAAAAAATCATTTGATTGAGCTGCATCTTGCTTACAGGAACAACAGGCCAAAACATGCAGAACTGACATCTATATGCTGAAACCAGCACCCTTGTGGTTTATGCACAGTCACACATTTATTCTCCAGCTAAAGACCAAAAACTGACTTTCAGGGAAGGATAGAACTGTATTTCAGAAATGGGCTGACTATTTTGTTTTTTACAAAGAGGCCTTGTACTAGTAAACTTAAAGAGACAGATCAGTGTTACCAACAACTGGCTGTTGTTATAAGTTAAGCCTGTGATACTCATTCAGTGCTTGGAAGCCTCATGCAGCTTTTTGGCATGCCACCTGTGGCTCAACTGAGCACTGTTCTCAAATGTGACACCTGTCCTATGTTCCAGGTAAGAGGGCAAGGCCACTGCCCGGCAGATTTGTGGTTGGCAGATGGTTCTCACCTTGAAACAGCCACTGTTGGAGGGACTGGGAGGATGGGTAAGCGATGAGCCTCCCTGAGATGTGAGCCTCATGCGCTGGTTTTGACCTTTAAAGCCCCAAATGATCTGGGGCCTGCTTACCTGCTTAGCCTCATACCAGGGATGAATGGTAAAGGGCCTATCCTCTCCAACATTCCTCCTCCGCAGCCTCTGTACCCTCTCCCAACACCTGGACAGGGCCTAGGAGCAGAACAAGTTGGCTGCAGACAAGGAAGAATAAAACCACAACCACGGCAGCCACCTGGGAAAAAAGCAAGAGGGCCACAGTGGGATGGGGTGGTGGCTTCACTCCACTTTCTCAATAGCCAAAACTCGCCCTCCTATGGGCACCTTGAAGGTCCCATTCTCATGCTGAGGAGAGAATGGGAAGGCACTTCAAGAAGCCCTTCCTCTTCCTCTCACTCCAGATACACGAGGACTGAATGAGGTTCAGTGGTGCTGGGGAGAGATAACCCTACATGTGCAGAGGTAACTCTGGTAATTAAAAAAGTTATCAGTACATATTATATTATTGTATGCCTGTATCCTTTATAAAGTTTATATCTCCAGTACCTGGCATTACATTTTACGGCACACATGACCTGGCCCAACAAAGTGACATTTATGTCAGATCCGGTCCTTGTAACAAATTAGTTTGACACCTCTGATCTAGGGCATTAGATAATGATTATTCCTATGTGTACTGCAGACATATCCAACATATTTTCAAGGCTATGTTTACTGTATAAATGTAAATAATTTTGGCAACAATAAATAAACTATGTTTGATAAAATGAAAGTTCAGTATTTCTGACATTATGAAGTTCAACCTAGTATCACTATATGCTGGTAGTCCTCCTGTGACTTTATAAGACTATTTCTATTCAAATAACATATTTTCTTGTATTTACTACAAAACACATTTCCTGATTTGAACTCCCCACCACCACCTCTCAGGAAGCAAAAATTAAGTTTGTCAGTTAAGCTGTTCAGTTCTGAAGGAGAGAAGCAGAAGTTCAGTTAAGTTCTGTCTCTGAGGGAAGGAGACTTATCCCTGTGAAGCAATCTTGTGTGATATAAGAGTCTGAGTTAAATATTTGTGTGTGAAAGGAGAGACATTCAGTTCTGTGTTATAGGAGTTACAATTGAAAGCTGAGAGTCTAGGAAAAAGTACAGTGAAAAGTGTTACAAAGTTGCTTGAAACCTCCCTGTCAGTAAAGGAGAAGCTTGAGAGAGACACCAAGCATTTGTTCAAATCATTCCCAGTACTGTTTACATTGTTTACCCTCGTATTTATGCTTTCTTTAAATAAATCCTATTTCCTTCAAGTATACCAGCTCAGTAAAGAATCCTTCCTCAGACCACATAGTTCCTCAAAAGCTTAAACCCTCGATTCACCTACCCTGTTATTGAAATAGTAAAGCATAAAGGTTTGGAAAGCCTTATAAATTTCCTGGTGGCAGCCGGATATACAGAGTAAAACAAACCAGAAAGAACATTTTTAAAGTAAAACCAGACCTCTCCAGTTAAGGGGTCGTCACACATGTGCTAAAGCAGCGCAGGATGCAGCAGCCTGCAATTTTGCTTGTATGGCATAAATTCTATTAATATGCCAGTGATATATGCCAACCACATTATAAAAGATGCTTTTGATGCTGCTAAAGCAATATAATAAGTTTATACAATAAGTTCTGACAGGAAAGTATTACATATTGCATATACATATTACAATTCCCCCCCAAATTTCAGTATTGTCCCCAAACTCCAGAAAACAGTATTTGTCAATGGCTTCACAACTTCTGGAAATTTTACATCTCTGTTCTCACTTCCATGCTATCTATGATGAGACCAGGAACAGGTTATGGACTTCCATTATTTCTACCTACCCTTTTTCACTAATAGGCACAGAAGACAGTGACTGAAGCAGAACACCACACATCTATTTGATTAAGCGGATCCCACATTCAAATAAATGCAGGACAGAGAGTGCATTGGGAAAACTATGCCATGTGGGATACACCCACTGCTCTATGCCCTGCAGAATTGGGCAGCATGGTGTGCTGTTGATTTCCACCTCTCTACCAATATATGCACAGTGACATCAACCTGAGGGAAGGCTTAAGGATGAGCCCAGTTACTTGATTTCCACCTCTCTACCAATATATGCGCAGTGACATCAACCTGAGGGAAGGATGAGCCCAGTTGCTCGGTGTAATGCACACCATAGCTGATGTGTATGAAGAAATGCTAAATACATCGTTGCTGCCACCCCGCCATCCCAAATACAGGTCTATTTCCTTAACTCTGAATGACTGGTCAAGTGATAGGGAAGGACACTGGAAAACAGCATTTAATGGGATATCATCAAACCTGTCTATAACTGAGAAAATGCTTATCTCTGAACTTAGGGTGCCTCTAATTTCAATCCACAAAACCCATGGTCCAGATATCAAAACAATTTTGAAAAGTGGTGCCTTAGATAACCCTTGCAGGCAGATACAAATGAAAAACCAGATCAAGACAGACACTTGGAACAGTCTGAGCTAGTAATACTTTCATGCCTCTAAGCCCCTCTAAAATAAGCTCCTTACTTCATCAAATTCTATATATGCAATGTTGTGTATTTCACTGATCACATCATTAACTGTGCTTGTATTCAATTTCTGCAGGTATGAGCGTACATTTTATTACAGATCAAACACCTACGAAACTTTGAACCTTCCCAAAAGGTATTTCCAAGGTAAGTCACTTGCATGTCCAAAGCCAGCTTTAAAAATAAATAAATAAATTACCAGGAGGTTTGATCTTACTAGCGCTAGGCACCCATGGCCCTGATGAAAACAGAAAAAGGCCTTTGAAATGCAGCTTTGGTCAAGGACATGAGAATAGAATTTCACTTTCTTATCCCCAACTTTAACTAGTCACATTGTCCACTTCATTAAATGTGTAAGGAAAAACTGCCAAGCCAACAAACAGAGCAAACTGGAGAAGTGGACCGCTTATTAAATACTTTTACCACCACCTCTCCTAGTTGCCATTAATAAAATAGCTTTGTGAGTGCTTAATCCGATAATCGCAATGTACTTACGATCTGTCGGATATTCTATTTGCGATGGCTGAACAGCTGTTCCCTCCGTTGACTGAGAGGCGGCCAAGTTATTATCAGCTTGAGCCTTGCGAACAAGCACAGCCAGCGGGTGATCAGGATCTACCACCTTTAAAGGCTAAGGGGGCAAAAAAAAATGAGATTTTCAGAACCGATTTCTCATGGCTTTTGAGTTCTTCACATCAAATTATTTACAACCTCTGCAATCAAAAATGACACAGGACCATTTAACTTTATACGGTTGCCACTGACTTCAGAGACTGTGAATCAGAAAACAATCTGCAAGATAGACTGTGTGTCTACGTTAACACATAATTATTTAAAATTTTAATCCATGCAGCCCACCCCACGAGGCATGAGTCAAGTTTATTTAACAAACAGGAAGGTTGTAAACTGAGTCCCTGACTGGACACAGATTTGCACTGAGCCAGTGTGGTGCAGTGGCGAAAAGTGTCAACCTGGGATTAGGGAGACTCAGGTTCAAATCCTCACTAGGCCATGAAGGTCACTATGTGACCTTGGCAAACTTGGAAGAGGAATACAAATGTAATAGGTGGATCCCAGAAATAGCCTAATTGTGGAATTAATCCCTTTTCTAGTATCTTCAGTCTCCTATATTGCAACAAAACATCAAAGATTAAGCTATATCACCTTCAAGTTTACCGGGGTATGAGTTTCAAATGCCATTTGTGAGATGGCATTAGCATTTGCCATTCAAAAGAAAAAAACAAGTCTAAAAAAATCCCACTGGCATGCACGCGTCTACAGCAGCTCAGTATCACAGCAACTGAGACACTCTGCCAAGAACACTGAGGATTGGCGCTGGACACACCTCTGACAGACAGTTTTGTGTGACTAAATACCTTCATAAGCTCCTCAAGTCGGCTGTGAGTTTTAGATGCAAAGAGGCTTGGATGTAGGTAGTTATCTCCATCATCGTCATCATCATCATCATCTTGATCAGCAGCATCTTGCGCTCCTGTTTCAGAATGACAGATTACTTCTCAACTTTTTGGAGTGTCTGGAATGGGAGTTAGATGTGCTGTGGCACTGTAGAAACTAACAAAATTTATTCCAGCATGGGCTTCTGTGAGTCAGAACTCAACTTCCTCAGATAAATGATGCACATGTCCACAGCAGCTTGAAACAATAGCCAATCAAAGAGAAATCAATGTATTCAGACGAGAGGAGCACCACTTCCAACTGTTGATAGATGGGCAGAATAGGAGTAGCATAGTCTGCCAACAGGTGGGAATGGGCCTCACCCACTCTGAATGGACTGATTTCCCTCTGATTGGTTATTGTTTTAAACTGGCCTCTCTTTGTAACGTCTCCCCATTCATGTCTTTCTGTTCCTTGTTGTTGTTGTTCAGTCGCACAGTCGAGTCCGACTCTTCGCGACCCAATGGACAAGATCACGCCAGGCCCTCCTGTCTTCCGCCGTCCTCTGAAGTTGGCTCAATTTCATGTTCGTTGCATCTATGACGTCCTCTGAAGTTGGCTCAATTTCATGTTCGTTGCATCTATGACACTAACCATCTCATCCTTTGCCGTCCCTGTCTTCTTTGACCTTCAATCTTTCCCAGCATCAGGGTCTTCTCCAGTGAGTGCTCCCTTCTCATTTGGTGGCCAAAGTATTTGAGCTTCAGTTTCATTATCTGGCCTTCCAGGGAACAGTCAGGGTGGATTTCTTTTAGGATTGACTGATTTGATCTTCTTGCAGTCCAAGGGACTCTCAAGAGTCTTCTCCAGCACCATAGTTCAAAAGAATCTATTCTTCGGTGCTTGGCCTTCTCTCGCAGCCATACATGACTACTGGAAATACCATTGCTTTGACAATACGGACTTTTGTTGGCAGGGTGATGTCTCTACTTTTTATCATGCTAATATAAAAATACGTGCTATGGATATACACTTGATGCACCTGATGGAGTGAGCTCCAACTCACAGATTATGCTGTAACAGACATTGCCAGAGGATACAGTGATGGTTACAGGAATAAATAGCTTTAAAAAGGAATTAGACAGATTCATGGAGAAGTCTATCAATGGCTACCAGCCATGGTGACTGAGAGGAACCTCCACATTCAGAGGCACTACTCCTCACAATCCCAGAGCCAGGAGGCAACATCAGCGGAAGACCTCAGCCTCTATGGCTTGTTGTTGGCCCTCCAGCGGACTTGGTTGGCCACTGTGTGAGACAGGATGCTAGACTAGATGGAATACGTGGATCTTGATCCAGCAGGGATCAAGGTTTTGAAATACCACTAGACTTCTGTTTAATTTTGTGGCAACAGACTACCCTTCTGGGAAGAGAATGGCTTCCTGATTTCTTTGAACTTCAAACAAATCCATTATTGGCTGTGGATTCTTACACCCATTTCTGGAACTTTTCAGTTCATGCTGCACAGAAACGAAAGACTTAAAAAGAAGCTTAAATGTAAACAAAATGAAACAAAAACAGCCATTCAGCATTCTGGAGCGTGCTATAAATTAACTCTACATTCAAACAAATTTGACTTTTTTAACACACATACACACACACATTAAAAAAAGCTCAACAAAATATATGATATTGCTGTAGTTGATTTAGGGATTAGTAAAAGTGAACCATATAAAAATGAAAAATTCATTACTTTATCCTATCCAATGATTACTCCAACTACAGTGGAACGAGCTGACGATGATCCATTTTTAGCAGGTAGATTCAGGTGGGAAGCTATGTTGGTCAGAAGCAACAGAACGAAGTTTGAGACTAGTGGCACCTTGAAGAACCAACAAAGTTTAATTCTGGGTCTAAGCTTTTGTGTTGCATGATACTGAAGAAGTGTGCACGCACATGAAAGCTTATACCCAAAATTAAACTTTGTTGGTCTTCAAGGTGTCACTGGACTCAAACTTTGTTCCATTTTAGCAGGGACACTGAGAACTGAAAGACAAAAAAGTATACCTGTTGATTCCAATTAAGATCAGTCTTGGAGTGCATAGCACAGTTCATGGCTGGTTAGAATTACTATCACCACCAGCATTATTTATTTATGTATTTGATTTTTTGGATTTGTATCCTGCCCTCCCCTTTGCGGGTTCAGGGCGGGTTCCAACAATATAAATATAATACAACAATATCAACACAATACAATTAAAACCATGTTAAAACATAAAACATACAACTCTTATAAAAGCCAGTTGCCTCAGTGGTAGATAGTACTGGGAATGAATTTCTCAGAGATCTGTACAGTTTAGGATCTCAGACCCAGGTTATAAAATAGGGGCTGACCCAAGGAGAGAGTTACTTCATTTACCCCCGCCCTTCTCTCCAATGGAGACTCTCCAATGGAGACCAATGTCAAGACAGTGTGTGACTGCAATAAAGAAGGCCAATGCTATGCTGGGGATTATTAGGAAGGGTAAATGGGAGACAACTAAAAAGCAGGGGGGTTACCTGGAAGTTTTATTCCCCTTTCCTACTACTGCCATGCCCCAAGATGCAGAAATGGGAGACAACTAAAAAGCAGGGGGGGTTACCTGGAAGCAGGGGGTGGACTAGAGCAGCACAAAAGAGATCTAGAAGAAGAGGTATGGCAATAATGTTGATTTCCCAGACAGAATGTCAACCTAGTACCAATAGAACAAAGTTTTTCCAGTGGCACCTTTAAGAGCAACAAAGCTTAATTCTGGGTATAAGCTTCCGTGTGCATGCCCACTTCTTCAGATATCTATATGTATGTGAAGAAGTGTGCATGCACACAAAAGCTTA
This sequence comes from Gekko japonicus, assembly GCF_001447785.1. Taxonomy (NCBI): domain Eukaryota; kingdom Metazoa; phylum Chordata; class Lepidosauria; order Squamata; family Gekkonidae; genus Gekko; species Gekko japonicus. The sequence continues at coordinate 94,680 of NW_015172589.1, forward strand.
TACCCAGAATTAAACTTTATTGGTCTTAAGGGTGCCATTGGACCCAAACTTTGTTCTATTGCTTCAGACTAACACGGCTACCCACCTGAATCTCATTTCAAGCAACTGGAAGCCTAACTAGCACCTTGCTTCGTATCAGGAACCTACGGAGCTACTGCAGTCGCATTCATCCTTTTTTAAAAACATCATTTGGAAATTAAAAGCAAATAGGAATAACAAAACTTGTTTCTACCATTTTAAATGGCAAACAGGTTTCCTCGAGCTGCATATTTGTTTTCTATTACATTGAGCTGAAATTCTCAGATACTGTACACCGTGTTCAAACACAATTTTAGAGCAATAAAAGCTGAAGCACATCCTTATGTGCGCTATTGGCTGGAGGGAGAGTGGAAGAGGAGAAAACTAGTCTCAGATGAAAGAGGCCCTCAGCTCATCCACCCAGCTCAATTCCTTTCCCCCTTTAAGATGCAAGCAGGAAAGCCCATTCCGACTTGCAAGGGCAAATGGATGGACAAATGGACTACACTGTTTTCATTAGTGTGCAGAATTGAATGCAGATGCCCCTAAAAATAATGTAATGAAGACAGATAGCATCTGTACACGAATGAACAGTGTGAGTACCCAACTGATGCTGCCAACAGAAACTACAGACTTCTGCTACAAAATAATGCATAATATTCATTTTATATACCAGCTTTTCTTATGGAAAGTTCTTCACGTGTACTATGTACTAGATCGTTTTAGGAACATGAAAGTCAATGTCAAGCTGCAGAATACTCTCAAAGTCTGAATTAGAAAACAGCTCTCTCAACTGTCAGATTCTGAAGACAGAAACATACAAGTTAGTAGATGCCACACATCAAATTTCACTAAAAATAGTTACGCACTCTTCTCCTCCTCTTTTTTCTTTTCCGATGCTGCCGCGTATCGTCCCTCCTTCATGGCTTTCTGAATAAATTTGTAGTAAGGGTTGAGGTAGTGGTCAAACCGCAGAAAGTCAAACTGAGAGTTCCGAGCCTGCTTTGCTTTCAGCATGATCTCAAACTGGGCTCCCTGCTTGCAGACGAAACTAGCCGTCCGTTCTATAATCGCATGCATTTTGGCAGTTGGCGGCTGGGGGACAGAGCAAAAATGTTTGTATACATTTTGTTAATTTTTTCTACTGTTGCAAGTTCACTCTGCTCTAGGAAAGGAAGCATCTACACTTGTGAGGGTCTCTCAGTAACAGGCAAAAAACCAGAAAGTGCTACTATAAAGTCTGCAGCAAGCACAAATACCCACTTAACAGACATACAACAACAAAGTACTCCAAAACAACTTATTGAGGTTTGCAGGCTCTGGACAGGCAACAAGGATTCCAGTAGTCATTCAGAGCTGGTGACTCACCAAGCCGGACAAGCCCTTTTCAGGTCACAGTCCATAGTCGGTGGGTGACAAATTGTGCAGGCCCAATTTAGAAAATATTTCTAGTTCATGACTGCAGACCTATAGCTTTGGAAACCTATTAAGCTACAAACACCACAGGCTCAAGGAGATTAAATAGCTTGCATTCATCACATTTTTCAAATCCATTTTACGATTTAAAGCATTCAGGCATGTTTTTTCCCCAACAACGATGCCGGGCTGTGGTTCTTTTCCAATAAAGGAACAGCTATTATCTAGCAGCACCTGATAAGGCTTCTACGTTTATTCACTTCTACTGAGCTGAATTTATGAAGAAAATCCATTTTCACAGCATACCTCCTTTTTTTGCGGATGCCGCACATGGAGGCCAACAATTGTAAAACATACTGCATACACAACATTTGGTCCTCTTTGGAACAATGCAAAAAAGAACTCAGCCATGCTCCTGCCTGCTACAGCTGACAATGACAAACCTGGCTTTCTCAAAACCAAAGTGCCTTGAGTATCATCGTTTAGCTTTGCAGAAATATGCAGCTCACAGCTTTTGTTTAATTTTCTACTTCGCTGGCTCCGGTTTCCTTAATTGCACCAAACACATTTTCATAATAATTATTTTTTTTTAACTTAGTGGATCTAAAAGACTCATTGCTACTGAAACAAGCTAGTGAAATGAGCCTGTTGCATCAATTTTCCTACATGTAGCTGACAGATTTGGTATCCATAAATTCATAGGTTGTTTGTGTAACAGCTCAGCATCTTGCCAATTGTGTGGTTATTTTAAAGAGCAACTGGGGAACAATATTAAAGCAAAAACAAGATTATTGACTCCATGCACTACAAACAAAGAAATCTGACTCAAGGACGTTGTAGCAGTTGGAAATATCTTAAGATCATTTTGTGATGTATCTTCCCCTTTCGTGACAAGATTAAGAGAAAAATACTACCGTAAATAATCTTGATGCTGACAGAAAGCTATTACAGGAGGCCTTACATGGCTACCTATGATTGCTGGTACCACTGATGTGTCAGATGAAGAATGATTTTTTTAAAATGCTTTCAGTTATACCTATGAATATGGTAATAGCACAAAGCCAAAGCCCACATACCAAAAACTGTGGAAGTCAGGACAGAAAGCTACAACAGTTTCCTGCGGCATTGCTTCACTGAGCACTGGAAGCTTGAGCAATGAATGCAAGTTCTCCCATAGAAAAGAATATACCTTCACAAGTGCAGGGCATTAGGATGCCCTAATCAATCATCTGAAGTTCAGTACATGTAGGCCCAAATGGCAAGATGGTTTCCTGAGTTTTAAATGACTGAATGAACACACAATCCAGGCCTGCCTGTGAGTGCTGGACTTTATGCATGCAGGTCCCTGCACAAACATTACCTCCAATATGTGGATGGGCTCAGAGGAGGCGCAAGCGCAACCAACAGGATAAATGATAATGTATTTATGTATCATAGAACCAGTTTGGTGTAGTGGTTACGTGCGCGGACTCTAATCTGGGAGAACCTAGTTTGATTCCCCACTCCTCCACTTGCACCTCCTGGATGACCTTGGGCAAGCCATAGTTCTGATAAGAGCTGTTCTTGGGAAAAGAGCCGTTTCTGTCAGAGCTCTCTCAGCCCCACTGACCTCACAGGGGGTCTGTTGTGGGGAGGGGAAGGGAAAGGAGTCTGTAAGCCACTCTGAGACACCTTTGGGTAGTAAAGGGCGGGGTATAAATCCAATGGCTTTTTTTTCTATTTCCACATTTTGTCTACACCCCCCTACACAAGATGTTAACCCAAACTGTGCCACTGACATGATTTCATTGCTCAAGCCCGAGTATTCTCAGGAAATTAACCCATTTTTAATATAACACTAACAATCCCCATAGCAACAAATGTTTCAAAGGTATTGTTTCCAACATTAAACAGAATATGAACATTAAATTATCTGCCGAACACAAAAACAGAGGACACCAGAACAGAGGCATTCAGTTAAATGGTGGAATCCAGTACTTTATTCTGCTTTTTAAAAAGGGGGGGGGGAAAGCTTATAGTACTCTTTCAATTAAAAACTCATCAACAAGTTAATACACATCTTTAATCTGTTTCACACTGCTGAGGGAGGCAATCTAACAGCAGGCTAACACTTTTCCAAAAGAATTATTTACACTACCCAGACTTTCTGTCAAAAACACTGGATTTTGAAAATGGCTATAATTTAGTACTATGAATATTTTTACATCATTTCAGATATCCAAGGAACACTCCAGACCAGTGTTTCCTAAACTGAGAAAGCAATGAAAATACAACCTCTTCTGAATTAAAACTGAAGGGATGCTTTACCATTAAGCCGAAAGGTTTCCTTTCAGTGCACGTAACAGCGAAAACAACCTAAGCCAACCTGGGGCTCAATGATAAAATCTCTTAAGCACCGAGGAGCCAGCCTGGCTTGGAGAAGCATTTGCACGCCTTCCAAAGGAGCAGGCTGAGTGTTTGAGGCTGCTACTAAATCCTGACCTGCAGGCTGCAGTTGGAAGCTAACACCTTCTCCATGACACGTAGCACCTTTGATCAGCTTCAGGTGACACACCAACTATGGCCGTTCCTCGAAAAGCATGACCTGGTTGCAGTGACCCGTGCTCTGATCATACCTGTTTAGATCTTCATGGGCTCTGCACAGGGTTCCTTTCAAAGCTTCAGAACAGTTTTCGATTAGCTAAAAATGCAGTGGCCAGGCTAGTGCTGGTGACTGCACCACCTCTGTGCTGAAAGATCTGCACTGGCTGCCCACCTGTTTCTAGACACAGCTGGTTCTAAGGCTCTCAACACCTTGGAACCAGGATATTTAAATGACTGCCCCATTCCACACCATCCAGCCTGTCAGCTAAGATTCTAGGCTCAGTTCTCTCTGCTCCCGGCTGCTGAAGTGTGGTGACCAGAAACAGGCTCTCTCTGTGGTGATCTCACTTGTGGAATGCCCTCCCCCCTGGGGGCTTGCCTGGCATCTCCTTTACTACCTGCTTGGTCTTTACATTATATCCCCTGAGCGAGTGCACTCAGTTCTAGAGGCAGCAGTCTTCCATTGTGCCTGCACTGACAAGCCCTCCATCATAACCTTTTACATGGTATAACTGATACTTGGTAGTGTGGGGGGGTTCCCCCTTAAGTCAATTCAGGGAGCTACGTTTGGGCACCTGTCTGCAGTAATTTCTTGCGGTGTTCTAGCAATTCTCCTGCACCATACTGGTGAACTCCGGGAATGCCTTGTGGGAGTTACTGCACTAATAACTGAAACTGGCTGTTAACATAAAGTCTGGTTGAGGGAGCATGAACTGCCAAGAGGGCGGGATAAAAGTTTAACAAACAAATAAATAATAAATAAACAAACCGTGACCAAAAAAAATGCATAAGCAGCTCCAGTGGTTTTTTACTCTAATGTTTAGAACTCTGCCAACACAACTCACTATTCAGGAAAATTAAACTCCAGGTAGTAGTTTTTTGGATTTTTTAATGCCATTGAGTCAACATACTGAATTATAAAAAAACACATACCAGTTCTACATCGGAGGGTACTTTCAATCCCACGGGAGCAATAAAAGGTTCTTCATTTTCTTCTACGTTTTCGATGGCGGTTGCAGCAACTGTAAGAAAGAAGACGAAACGCTGTAATACAGAAACAGCTTGGGAATCTCAGCAGAAACACAAAAACCACACCAGATATCCTAACCTTTTTGTCAGACAAACTTACCTCCTAACTACTTTATGCAATTTTATAAATGTAACTATTATTTTAATGGTTAGCCTCCTTCTACCCAGAAACCTTTCCCCCCAAAAAATATAAGGTAAGCTCTGCTGATTGTATGACAGCAGTTCCAAAATCTTGCAAGGGTTTAATTACAACAGAAATGCCCAAACTGTTTGAGGCCTAAAGCCATGATCTAACCAGAAGGTGCATAAACACAGTAGACAGCCTACTGCATGTACTGTTCCTGAAGGTGGCCTTTACTAATTAAACACTCAATCTGACCACCTGAAACATACAACTTTACAAAAACAGAGAGTGGAAACGACACACCCTTGGATTTCAAAGCAATTAATCCACCACACCAAGCCTGTGCTTTCCACCAGTGCAATTTAGCAGTTCTGATGAGGTGATATGATGGACCCCCGTATCTCCCCAACTGACTGGCAGATTTTTCCCACCAAAGCTTCAGTTCCCCTCAGTGACTGAGCTGCCTTACAGCAGCATGTATATCTTCTGTATTGATATAAACTTGAAACTGTCCCACCCTTTGTTTAGATATTGGTTTAGGCTTTAGACTCAGTACAGGAACTTGAGGGAAAGACAGGAGCTGTCCTGTTTTATAAACCCTTGTGAAATGGCACTTGAGGCAGATTAACGTTCAAACACAGAATGAAGATTTTATTAAACAGGCAGGGAATCTATACATCTAATAGTGAAGGTGCCCCCTTGCGTGCGGATACCTAAATCTGCGCATCAAAAGACAGGAGCTGTCCTGTTTTATAAACCCTTGTGAAATGGCACTTGAGGCAGATTAACTTTCAAACACAGAATGAAGATTTTATTAAACAGGCAGGGAATCTATACATCTAATAGTGAAGGTGCCCCCTTGCGTGCGGATACCTAAATCTGCGCATCCGGGACACCTGGGGGGAGGCAGATTTTCATGCACACTTGGGGCAGTCCCCAGGAGTGCACAAAAATCTGAAAACCTGAAAAAAATATCAGGGGGATACTTAAATCCCCCCAAAAGTAATGCGCAGGGAACGCACTGCGCAGGGAACGCATGCGCACTGCGCAGGGAACGCATGCGCAGGGAACGCACTGCGAACTGCCTCGCCACTGCCACAGGGGACGGGAGGGCAGGATAAGGATTGGCTGGCTT
>NW_015172589.1:103047-139922 GCF_001447785.1 Gekko japonicus
GTCGCCAGTATCATTTGTCTGTATAAGACTGATCTGTAGCTTTCCTGACTGAGAATCTAAATTCTGCCTCAGAGCAGTTTTAATATATTTAAGACAATGGGGGTTCTCTTCTTCTCTCTGCAGAAGTACTTTTCTGACTACTGCTTGTCAGAAAACACTGACTCCCAAATGTCTGTTCCCTCAGAAGCCAAACCCTTTGGCTACTGATCCAGATGTCAGATTTCAGACCAAGACCAAAAGGTGAAAGACCAAACAGCGAAAGACCCCTTTTCCCTCAGACTTTGACATAAGCAGCGTTTTTTTTTTTTTTTAAGAACCTGCTTTTCTGTGCAACATCACAGGCGACACGCCAGCATATATGATTCCTCTGACCAGATCCAATTAGTAAGAGAAAACATTATCTTCAAAGCATACATATTGTGAGTCAGTGTGAGAGCAATACGGGGGGCATGCAGTGAAAGACTCCCCTAAACATCAATATAAAGCTTTGGTTGCAACCATGTTATCTCCTGCTGGCTAGAGAGAAACCTTTTAAGAGTTCGTGCAATTCATCTGATAGTCTGAAGCAAACTGCCTGCTCTCTGCCCCCCCCCCTTGTTGCATCCCCCTTTACATTCATGATTCTTTTCATAGATATCAGAAAGCTAGCTCAAGGCTTTCAGGAACAACGCCACTTAGTCCTTAATACACCAACGTCAAAAATATAAGATACAATGTCTTACAAAAAGAACAAACACAAATATAGCAGCAAAATTAGTAGATAGTGGAACTGTACATTCTCTGTACCTTTACTGTTTCTCAAGGAAAAGTGCATACTCCTAGTTGCTTTTTTAAACACTCAGGGTTAGATCCTTGCTACTGCCTGCAGAAGTGCCAGGAAACCTTTCTGACAACAAGAAGATGAAGACGGGAAAGGGAAGAGAGATGCTGCTTCCTTCCCTTCCCACTAGAGCCCACCAACCTGCGTGGCATCCCACCATCCCAGGAATCTACTTTACAGGGGCCTGAACAGATGCAGGAGAGGAGAGGAACACAACCAATATCCACATTCCTTCCGCTGGCAGCAGTTAGGACCCAATAGACAGACATATCATGTATGTTTGTGATAAACAAAAACCTCTTTTCCTTATAATTGTTACAATCCCTCAGCTCTCCACTGCGGAGGGTAAAACGTCTGAGACATCTACAGAGAATGTGAAATTACCATGGTAGACTCTTTGAGGTTTTTTAGTTTTGTTTACTGATTACAAATCAAATAAGCCTGCTGAAACAAATACAATCGATTTCGGACAATGTAGACTTTTCTGAAAAGTTCATACCTCTAAAAACAGGACCACGTGTAACTGAAATAGTCTTGCCATGGTTAGGCTGTTTTATATAACTTGGAACAAACTTAAGCAATTAATTTTGTGAGATTTACTTTGATATCGGAGGGAAATTCCTCCAGGGAAATCCCTAGCAATCAGTTTGTGCAAGTTACAACTGATCCCTAAACACATGCAAGCAATCAAACTCTGGTGTACCTTTCTCTGCATAGTACTGCTGCTTAAATGGTACAATTCTGTTCTGCAATGACAAAGACCAACAGGATGGCAAAATGGTGTGTGCTCTTTGTCCCAAATTCTGCAGACTGCAAAAGATAAATCCCTTTGTCTGCTTGAACAACTGCCTACACTTTCCCAAGATTTTCAAGTGTTCCTGCAAAACTCCCTTTCAACCCACTTCTGCTCCACAAAAGTGTGTTTTGAAAGACACTTTTAGACAAGAAAGTTCACTACAGGGAGCCTGCTTTAATGATCTGCCTGAAGCACATCTGTTTCTCTCTAGTGGTGGTGAAAACTCTGCAAATGCATTGCAAGATCTGACACAACGGTGAGCCTTGTCATTACCAAATGCTGAAAGCATCTTTAATTTCCCAAGGAGTGACCAGAAAGGGGGGGGGAGTGTGCTCACATTTTTAACTTTACAAGCAGAGATACACAATTTCTGGAAATTCTGAGGCTATGGAGGGGAGAAAAAACCAGTTTTGAGAAACAGTTAAATGCCTATGCGGTTATCAACTCTACCTTCTTTTACTGTTGACCTATTTGTAAAATATAAAAAGCCTAAGTTTAAAAAATTGCAAATATAACCATTTACAGAGAGAGAGAGCTCTGTTTATGTTAATTTAGTACATATATTAGTTTTTGCCATTTGAGAAGTAAAAGGTATAAATAGAAAACAAAAATTTTGTAGTAGGTAAAATAAAATCTTATTACTTGGCCAGAAACCATATCATATAATCACAACAGGACTGGAAGCATATTTGGATATTGAAAACAATGACCTCTTTAATAGCGTGTTACACAAAACTAGTTACATGTAAGCAATAACAATATCTTTAAAAATACCATATATATCTACACAGCACCAGGAATTATTAATCTCTAATGTTGTACATTAATTTGCATTAAAAAAATCTTCACACTACTCATTTTGAGTAAAAATTTATCTTAAAAAGCATCTCATGCACACCAAAAGCAAAAATATTTCATAAGTTTTTTCCAGTGCTCCCTCAAAAGTCCTTAGGGGGGAATGAGCCTTCACATGTCTATGTACAAGGAACCATTTACTGTAACAGTGTTTGGAATTCCAACTTGCTACCCTCAAGTAGGATTTGGATAGCTTGAATAGCTCAGAAAACTGGCCAGTTCCCTTACATGCCTTTCACAGCCGGTTTGGCAAGGAACAAAACATACAGGTCTTGCCCAAATTTAAACCACAGAGTCACTTTTCCCTAATCTTCACAATGACTGCAAAATGGATTGTTCAGTGTCCTCCATGGCATAACTGCCAAAAAATATTCTGCTTCTACACTGCACTGAAACAAAGTTGCAACATATTTCTATCAATTAGGAGAAATTATTTAAAACAGCCAATTGGTAATCTTTGGCAACTAAGGATCACTGCTAGAAGACCCCAGAACAGACATTTTTTTAAAGTGGGAAACAGTTAGTTCCATCTTGTTTCAGGCTGGTCATGTGTCAAATACATGTCCATCAGCATCATACACATGGCTAATTAGAATTTTAAAGAGAACCTGCAAAATAAAACCTTGCCTAAAAACCTGTGCAATAAATATTTAGCATAAAGTTATGAAAAAGACCAGCATATTTTTCAAACTGCTTATGACAATCACTGACAGAGTTAGCTATATTCCTCCTAGAACTTTGCTAATTATGTATTTTGAGCTCTGTAAACCAGTAATTCTCAAAACTGTATGTCAGAGCACAGTGAGGTGCTATGAGAGAACTGGTGGCGTGAATGCAGCAAATCACAGGCTCCCGTGCTTAATTGCTCTGGGCTTCCTCTCAGCCCCTGCTGGGGGGGGTAATTCTACTGGCGCTTTGCATTCTGAGTGACTGAATGAGCAATACATACGGGAGGGCAGAAGAAAAAATCACCTGCCTTCACCGGAGGCCCTGTGCTCCTTTTATGAGACAAAATGCTGTATGGTCGTTGTACTGACTTTCCATTCTGAAGGCACTGTCAGGCCCCAGAATGATCATGCTGTCACACTTGTGTTTAATTTATTTCTACTGTTTATTTCATTTGTGCCATTTATTGCCGGCGAGTCTCACTTGGATTTGAGGCAGATTACACAGAGGGAGTCAACACAATCGAAAGGATGGGGTGTTCAATAAGCAATACAGAAAGACTAGGGTTGTAGAACCAATCAGAAATCTAAAAAAGAACTAAGGAAAGCGCAAGTCTTAACATGACGCATTAAATCATGCAAAAATCACACAGCAGGATCCTAGTTTCAGCAAGCTGAACAGTACAGTACAGACCCAGAGTCCCTAATGATTTATTTAAGTAACTCTGCAAATCATTTAGTACCGTGCAACTCTATTGCCTGCACAGAAAAGCCCTCTTGAATAATTCGGTCTTGCAGAGTTTGTGGAAAGCCAGGCGAGTGGGAGCCTTCCTGACCTCCTTGGGCAGGCCGTTCCATAAGGTGGGGGCCACCACGGAGAGGGCACGTGTGCAGGCAGTTGTTGATCTTGCCCATTTGCAGGTTGGAACCTGCAGAAGACCTTGCTCAGATGCCTCTCTGGACACCAGAACAAAAGGATTCCTTAATTATTTTTTTCCCAGGAAGAGAGTACACTGCAGCTGTTAAAAGTTTGGGGAAAGTGCTCTAAAGCTTGAACTTATTTACATGGAAATCATAGGCTTCTGTGCTCCCTACAAGGCTAATGCCCATACATTTATTATCACTGATCAGATCCATCTACTCCCAAGGGCTACCCCCTACAGCAACTCCGGAGTGCCCAAAAGCTTCTCTTGAAAGGGCACAAAGAAATATTGGAATGAGCCAAGCATGCAGTCACGGCAGGCCAAAAGATTCCTGCCACAGCACGAATGTGTTTTGTTACTCCTCCAGTCCCGCCCATTTGGCTCACAACAAATGCAGCAGCACTGAAGACAGGAATCTGGCCACAAAGAACAGCAGGCTGCCTCTTCAGAGAAACTGCTCAAAGCAGCTTGCAACATAAAACAGACCTACCCAGTCACCCCAAAGCTAGATTCAAATAAAATCAACCCACTCACCCCCAAAACTTCTCAATAGCTATAACTGTGTGCCTGCTGTCAAGTCACAAGTGACTCATGGCAACTCTAGGGCCCACAGGGTTTTCAAAGCAAGAGATGAGCAGAGACCGTTTGCCACTGCCTTCTTCTGCATAGCTGCCCAACACTTCCGTGGTGGTCTCCCACCCAAGTATTAACCCTAGCCAACCCTGCTGAGTTTCCAAGTTCTGACTGGATTAGACTAGTCAGGGCACTCAAGCTGCTAAAAATCTTAATGCAGCAGCTGTAAAGCCATCAATCTTGCTTCCGTGACTGGCAGACTAACATTAACAAGGGAGGGGGTTCTTATTAGCAAGAGATCCAGACAGAGGTGTTTATCTAGCCTCTGGTCTATCCAATTGCTTAGGCCAAGTCTGAACCTTCATTCAAGTCTCATCAGCAAATAAGATGTCTGGCAGCCACAATTCAAGAACCCGTCCAGATACCATTAGCAAGATTTCCAACATAAGAACACTGAATGCTGAACACATGTTGCCTCCCACCAGTGTAAAAGAGCAGCGTGTCAACCAAATGCACGTGCAATAGTTATTCGTGCTGATGTCACCATTAAAAGTACTGAATGGCACAATGAGCTGCATTAACAGGTAGCTGTACATAGCATGGAATGAGCTACATTAACAGGGGGCTGTACGGACATGGAAGAAAATATATCCTGTGGACATGCTTTGTCAATTCTGAAAAGGTTTCTTGTTTGACTTGTAGTCAATCAAAAACCATTTCCCAGAATTCTCTAGCTTATTGTGATAAATTATTCATCACTTAATGCAGCAAAAGGAAGTCTGTGTTTATGAAACCTTCACATGCAGGCTTCATTTTAAAATCCTTGCCAATTATGTGACTTAACCAAACCTATGAGTACCTCCCACGTTACATGTGCATCTTCTGTATATTCACCCTAAAAATAGAAAATTTAAGAAAACTACTCTAGCCCACAGATACTTAAACTTAAAACACACAAACAAAAGTGTTCGTTTCCCTAAATGTAATTTTTAAAAAGGTAGTTGATACTCTGTGGCTTGCACTCACATTACCAAGAAAAAAAATAAAGCAACGGAGAAGACAAAGATTAGAGATTCTCAGACCCAACAATGGAGAAGACAAAGATGACAGAGTCTCAGGTCCAATTTCCCAAGGAAAGACATCAAGGAAAACCAAGAACCTTGAGAAGGCAGGTGGCAACCAGGGAGAGGGCCTTTTCTATGATAGCGACTTGCTTCTGGAAAAACCTAATCAGTAAATATAACTAGCCCGTAGCCCCAATGACAATTCTCAGTCAAGCATCAGGGAAAGCTGTTTCCATTTTCTTGGGCCTCTGGCACAGTCTCATCTTGGTTATTCTTCTCAGCTCTAACTTTGCCTTCTCCATTGCTTTCTTTTCTTTTTGTGTGTCTGGCACACTCGGTTTTTCAACTTCATGCTATCACCTTCAATTTGCATTTGCCCGTACTGTTTTTAAGTACTATAAGCTGTCTTGGGCGCCAATAGCAGAAAGCCAAAGCAGAAGAAATTTATTTATTGATTATTATTTATTATTTACATTTATATCCCGCCCTCCCCGGAGGCTCAGGGCGGCTAACAGCATATAGCTAATAAAACAGTAAAAAACAATACAAAATATTAAAATTACATCATAATTTATAACCTATCTGAAGCAGAGCTATCTAAAAACAAGATGGCAGTCCTCTAAACGTCCCATTCTTGCCCATGATGCAAAAAAGTATATTTAGGGCTTTGGTAATCCATGCCCATATCCAGATGTCCTCCAGGGCGTCGATGGTATACTGATGTGTTGGTGCGTAATACATTAAACCTTGCTAAAAAGTCATGCGTCAACCTTAAGGCAATCAGCAGACATACTAGCCCGGGTCTACAGGGCACCACACTCTGAGAAGGCACTGCTGTGTTTTCTCTTTGACCTTGCCTTGTTGGGAAGTTTATCCCTCCCTTCTGTCCCTCTTCAGGTGGACGCACTTCTCATTTGGACACACTTCTCCTTTGACACCATTACATAATAAAACCTCAGCACAACACTGCCAACAGGCACAGATTGCATTTTACAAATTATGCTGGAAAACATCCCCTCCTCAATCTGCAGTTACAAGTATCATTTTAAGCTACAAATTGCTACTCCTGAAAAAACGAATAGTTTAGTGCCCTCTTAATCTATGGAACTGCTTACGTTTTGCTTTTGAAGGCTGTTCTTCCTCTTCAGTGGGTTCAGAAGGATCATAATAATCACTACTATAAGTGAATCCCACTGCATTATAGGTACCATCTTCCGCCAAAGCTTCGCTCAACCTCTTGTATTCTTCCTCTTGGAACAAAAATGTAAAATTCAATTAAAAAATGGACACATTTCAGTTACAGTTTGAGTTTTTTTTAAAAAATCAGAAAGTATGTTAAGGGTTTACTCCTAACATCCAAATACAAACATTAAAACAAGTTCACCACATGAGTCATTTGTAGATACTGAGACTTCTGCCAACAAGTTACTGAGAACCCAAAAGGAAAGGGGGCAGAAGGCATGTTTTGTGTTGATCATTTTTCCCCTGCCGAGATAAGTGTCTTAAGAGTTAATCATTCTTACTTCAAGCAAAGGCAAAGACATAAACTTTCATTCATACAATACTGTTAAAGAAGAACAGTTAAAAGTGTCTCAGTTCTCAGTCTGCCCTCAAAACTTGGGCAATTTCTGTGAGGCTCTATATATAAACTATCCTGAGGTCCTCTCAGATACGCAAAGACGCCTGTTTTTCGAATCCACTGGGTACTGTCAAAATAATATCAGAAAGAGTGAGTATAAAATAAGTGGGAACAAGTTTAATTTTTTTTAAAAAGTTATTTTAAATTTTCAATTAAATGTGTTCTAACTCCAGAAGTTATCCTTGAGCAATACCTTGCCTTGCCTCCTCCTCAAGCAAGTCCGTATGCAAGGCTAAATACCTCTCTTCATCACAGAGGGCTTCTATTCTAGCCTCCTCTTCAGACAACTGGTAATCTCTGTTCCATGTGGAATACTCAGCATCGTATTCAGAAAGGTCATGCAGGTGACCACGCCCATCATACCTGCAACATGAAAAGAATGGTCAATGGAAGAACTTTGGACTTGGGTTTCTGCCACTACACAAATACTTACCACATAAAATTGAAAAAAAAATCAATTCAGTTAACTTCAGACTAATTTAATCTGACTAATCACTTCTTGCCCACTATAAAGTTCTTTTTTTATTTTTTAAAAAGTCTCAGCTCCCCATTAAAGGACTAGTAATATTAAAGGCAAAATAACTTAATTTAAAGAGGAAGCGATTCCTTTACAGTTCTTACCGTTTATGGTTCAACCATTCAACACTCCCTTGACAAAAGACTTTTTTTTTTCTGGAAAGTCAAAATAGCTTACATTTACACAAACCCAAATACATAAATACCTATCCGTAAGAACCAAACGGTGGCAATTTCCTCGCTTCTTTCTGCTACTCGAACTCTCAGGAGAAATCTTCACCAAAGAAACTTGCGTCCATTGGAGGTAAAATCATGGCTAGGCTCGGCCCCTAGCCATACGGCTGAGGAAAGAAGTCCTGGGTTATGTGATAGAGAGACACACATACATAGGAACAGTAACACAAATGTGCAATTTAAGGAGGTTCATTATCGAAGTTACAAAAAATGCTTAGAGGCATACAACACCTTGTGACTAGGAATAAATTGTCTAGTTTTGGATTTCAAGCAGCCACTCCGCTAGTCACCTGGGGCAAGTGAAATCCAACTGCAGGTGTATAGGCAAGGATAGTCTCGTAAACCACAAAACTGCCTCAAATGTTTGTGCTGGCAAGCAGTCCAGTAACATCTATGGACTCATCTGCAGGGCTGGTTTAATTCACTGAATAGAATTAGGATAGTTTGGTATTTTCCTTGCAAAAAGGAAAAAAATGAGCTGACGGAAAAGCCAAATTCCATTAGTCTTGGATGGATCTGGCATTGAAAATTTGATAGAAAGAGTTCAAAAACACTGCAAGCAGCACATCAGCCTAGCTAACTGAAAAGCATTTCCCATAAGAGTTTTTGCTGTGAATCTTTCAATTCCAAGTTCACTTCTGCAGAACAATGAACAATTTTTCTGGGCTGCTCACAATGATATATGGATTTCCAAATACGGTGATTAGTGAAGGGCTAGGAAAAGCTTTCAAATACCTCCACTGTATTCAGGTGCCTAATTCTTTTTCCTCTGCTAATTCAGTGCATAAATTAAACCAATTCAATGCTGTGGTTAAGAACATGCTTGTGAAACCTCCTTAATTTACAAATGTAGATTAACTGGTTTAAAGATCCATGGGCATATGTACAGTTTGCTCCCACCATTTGTCAAGCCAATTCATTCCAGATTTTGGATGCTTTTACTCCGCAGTACACCTTCAGAAAAGGATGAGATTTTTTAAAAAATGTGTTTGTAGTAAATATAAACTTCCTACTGATATCTTTTCCATGGATATTGAAGAATCAAACAAGGCCCTTAAATTTAAACTGCCATTCAACCTGTGTAACTAAGTTCTCCAAACCAATCTTCAATCTACCACTTAGCACAAATACTAAAAACTGGAAAAGCTTGTCTGGTCAAGCAGCAAAACTAAGGCATTTATTAGTTCCATGCCACTTTCTTATACACAGAATCTCTACAGATGTCCTAACTCACTTTGAGGCTCTACTGCAAGACAATTCCTCAATCCAGCCTGTTTTGTGATATCAAAGATGGAATATTTATATCATAAAAACTGGGATCCTCCCCAGTTTGGATCCTGGAATTATTGCTAACTGGTAAGACTTGTGTGGAAGAGAAATGGAAAGAGCAAACACCTACAATATGCCACGTGCTCCTTTTCAAACCAAAGCCCTTCAGACTCTCTTCCACTGAGTTCATGGAGAACCTTACCCAGACCGAAATCAATGTGGTTTCAGTCCCACTTTGCATAGATTTCCTACCCAGCCAGACACTGAACGACAGAGTCAATGCTTCATACTCAAAGATTATTCAATCATCTGGAGTAATGAAGTTCAACTTGATACAACCAGAAAAATATTGATATGGTTTGTTTAAACTGCAGTAGCCACCAACCCACAAACTGTCACAGGATTTCCATTTATGAACAATAATCAGGACTTCCAAGTTTCTAACAAAATTCTACAATCCATCACAAAGGTAAGCAGGACGCAGACTACTGTGGGAGCAACTGCCGTCACTCAAGGATTAGTTGATAAGTACACCTAGCCTTCATCATGTCAGACACATTATTAAATACCAGCACCGTTAACATATCAAAAATGTTGGGCCTGGACACAGGAATCCCAGAATCACACCCTGACAACCACAAGGCTCAATGTGCGGCCTTAAAGCAGTTGGCTATGTCACAGCTGACCCTGCCTCCCAGTGCTGCTGTTACGGTACACGTCACACTGAAAGCCTTGAAGGAAAAGCCCAATTGAAATACGATATAAGAGAACAACACTCAATAATGCACAATCCATCATTACTAGTGTGGCCGGTCTTCCTGAAAGCTGAAGTGGGCCTGACTGTGTGCAAAACATTCCGGACATGTCACAGAAAAGTAGCACCAAAGGCTTATCAAGTACAGCAACACCAGCCAGGATTAACTAATTTACAAATCTATACACAATCCACAGGAAAATACAATATGCCATTTTGTTCTTCCACAGGTATACAAAAAAAAGAAAAGGTCAGCCTCCTTTGTACTAAGAGAAGCCATTATGAAGTTTGGTTTGAAAAGGAGATTGCCTCCACCTGCAAGGGGGGTGGGCCCAGTAACACAGTAACCCTCTGCCAGGGAGGAAAAGAGAATGGGAGAGGCCAGGGGCTCTTTAATCAGTCAAGTCACAAGTCTCAGATCCTGTGGCATTTTTAAATTCAATCTGCTCTAGCCCTGTGTTTTTATCAGAAGCTAATAAGCAGAAAATGAGCAGGGAAGGGTTTTTTGCATCATCTATTTTCATCATCTGCCTCCATGGATTGAAAAACTTCGTTGTGACAGGCTGCTACAAAAGACAGTACCATTGCCAATTGAAAGGGGAGGGCATCCTTTTCTGCTATGGAGTGGGGCAGCAATGATGGGAAGAGCCTCCCCTTAACTGCTTGTACCTGAAGCTGCTGATAAAGGCACAAGAACAGAAGCATTATTTTTAAACTAGTAATCCTATTGGCCCTGTTCATGTGTCTCTTTATAGTATCCTGAGATGGTGAACTTCAGGAACAGAAAATTTTCACACACACACACACACACCCAAATGAAGGAAGAACTTCACTGCTAAATTTGTTCTTCATCACAGGCTACTGGCAAGAGGCACAAGAGCTAGTTTGTTTTAAAACAGAAGTTATAATGACAGAGTTGCCAACTTTACTCTATATCTTATATATGTATAAATATATGTACGCACTCAAAAGTGTGTAAATTTATTTATCTAAAATATTTCCATCCAAACAGGGTCTCCAAGGTGGCAAATGTCAAAACAGCTCAACATTGTGACAGCAATAAAATATATAAATACCCTGCACACATAACACCACAACCAGGGAAGGGGGCCAACAACAGTTAGAGGAGGAATGGCAATGAAAACAAAGTATTCACCTGCTGGTGGAAGACAACTATCGAGGGAAACAGACAAATCTCACTGGGGAGGGAGTTTCAAAGTTTTAGTGTTACAACCGAGAAGGGCCTTCCTGAAGTTGCTACCTGTCTAGCCTCAGATGGTGGGGGCACCCAAAGCGGGGCCTCCAAGCATGCCTGGAGTGGCTAGGTAGGTTCATAAGGGAGTTGGCAATCCTTACAGTATGCTTGTCCAAAAGCCAAAGTAGTTAATAACAGGACCTCAAATTGGGCCCAGTAGCAAATCTGGGTATATGGAACATGACTGGAGTGACAGGGTCCCTATGACACCCTCTAACCAACATTCTGGCCCCAGCATTCTGTACCCACGGTAGCTTCCCAATGCTCTTCAAGAGCAGCCCTACATATGGTGTACTGTTACCATGGCATAGAGCATTGTAGCAAGATCTTTCTTGCCCAGAAAAGTCTGCACAGCTGGTTCGTCAGCTTCAGCTGAAGTTAGTAGACCACACCCCTGGCCATCACTGCCACCTGTTTATCTAACAGGAGGCCCAGGTCCAGCAGCATCCCCCATGCTAGGAACCTGCTCCCTTGCATGAAGCACAATACCATCCAGCACAAGAGGTATTCCAATTCCTGGGCCAAACCTTCCCCCACCAGCAGCACCTGTTTAGTCAGAACTATGTTTCAGTTTGTTAGCGCTCCTCCATCCCAGAACTGTCTCCAGGCAGGACCTATTCAGGGTTTCTATGTTGTCCGCATACTGGTGGCAGCTTACCCCACAACTCTAGATATATATTAAAATATATGTACATATATTCCTACTTGGATATGTAATACACATGTATATAAATAATAATAACTGTGTGATGTCATGTCACAACAGACTCATGGTAGTTCCAAAACCATGGACCCATGTTTATAATGCAAGGGATGACTAGAGGTAGTCCCCCATTGCCTGCCTCTGTGTATTAACCCTGGACTTCCTTGGTGGGCTCCCATCCAAGCACTACCCATGGCTGACCTTTCTTAGCTTCCAAGCTCTTATGAACTTGGGCTTGTCAGGGCTATTCTGGCTGTTACTATAGATATACATACACACACACACTTATATAAATGCATTTACATATTCACAAATACCTATGTTTAAAAATGTTTCAAACACATATCTATGTACGCATACACTTTTAGTTATCCTTACGGAAAACAAATTCTTATATTATTTATGTATGTTTTGATTTGTATCCCGCCCTCCCATGTGGCAAAGCCGAGATATAAAATACAATAAAACATGTAACAGAATAACAACATTTAAAACCACAATAAAATCCATACCACATCACGGTGCTGTAATCTTCCTATGTCACTTCTTCCAAGATGGGAGCAACCACCCCAATTTTGGCAGCTAGCTAGCTCTCTCGATAGCGCGGTCTCCCGCACCCTGTCTGTAAGCTCCTGCCAGGCAATGCTTACCCCCCTTTAGTGGGGGCAGCCAATGACACACTACCGTGGTGGTGGAGTAGTGGTGGCGGCGGCTCCTACTCATAAGCCTGGCGGAAGAGCTCCAGCTTGCAGGCCCTGCGGAAGTGTGCAAGGTCCCGCAGGGCCCGGATCTCCCCCGGGAGCTCGTTCCACCTGGTAGGAGCCGCCACCAAAAATGCCGTGGCCCTAGTAGGGGCAAACTTAATCTCTCAGGGACCTGGAACTTCCAAGAGATGGAGGCTCCCCAATCGTAGTGCTCTTGGGGGAACATACGGGAAGAGGTGGTTATAATACATGTATGCATGTATATACACATACATATAAAAACATATGTGCACATGTACAGACTTTTAACCATTATATTTAAACACATGTATCTTTTACTTTGTTTCTTAGGCCATAAGATTAACTTCCAACATATAAATGTGTTTGTTTCATATACAAACACACACATTACAGTCCACCATTCTGAATGTACACACATACAACAGTTTGTACGACACCAGGGGCCGGCACCCGGTTAAAACAGCTTGAAATCCCACTCACAGAAGTACACACATCAAACATAACATAATAATTTCTTGGTACGGGCTAGGGTTACGAGCCCCGGCTTGAGAAATACCTAGACGTTTGGAGGGTGGAGCCTAAAGAGGGCAGGTTTTGGGGAGGGGAGGGACTGCAATGGGGTATAAACGCCATGGGGTCCACCTTCCAAAGTGGCCATTCTCTCCAGGTGCACTGGTCTCGGTCTCCTGGAGATGAGTTGTGATCCCAGAGGATCTCCAGCCACCACCTTTTGAATGCGTACACATATTTGACGGCTTCTCTGGCCGAGGCCACCTGTGTCTCCCTCCCCTTCTCCCCCTCCCTCGTCAAGAGCAGCGCGAGGCGGGCGGGGGGGCTCTGTGGCACCGACCTATCGATCATGATGGAGGCGTCGCCCATCCAAGGGATGAGGTGGCGGCCTTGCTCCTGCTGCAGCGCCTTCTCGTCGTCGCGGAACAGCTTGCAGGCGTAGCCGAAGACCAGCAACTCCACGCGGCCGCCGCCTCCTCCGCTGCCGCCGCCACCTTCGCCGCCGCCAGCCGGGCCCCCAGCCGCGGCGGAGGAGCAGGCCGCACCCGGGAGCCCCCCCCCGCCACCAGCTCCCGCCAGCATAATCCGCGGCGGCGTCGCCGGCCTGGCCTCCGCCGCCGCCAACGCGGCGCTCGCCCGACCGACGTACATGGAGACGAGGCGAGGGAAAGGAATCCGAAGCCTCGAGTCGCCCGGCCGCTCCTCACCGCTTCGCTCCTCTCAGGTTCGCCATTGCCCAGGAGACAAAATGGCGACCGGGCCACTTCCGGCCGCTGAGGGAAATCTGCCCAGCCAGAGGCGGTCGCGTTTCCGCTCGGCAGATTCGTCACCAGCTGTTGGGGCGCGGCGGAAAAATCCCAGGCGGGTTGAAGGGTAGATCGGTGTGGCAAAGATGAGGGCAAGGTTGGAAGTGCCCCTGATTTTAGGACGGCGTCAAAGAAAAGGGGGCATCGGAGAAACCGGTAGCGAAAGTGTCGAGGAGAATAGTAAGGTTATTCTAAAGGAACGGCTCAAGGGCTCGTCCCTAAAGGTCTTCTTTAGGTCTGCAAACCTTTATGGGTGTGTCTTATTAACAAAGCTGCTATTTTAGTTTAGTGTAATTTGTTCCAACAGGGAGACTGCAGTTTATAAGTCCTTTAAGTAGAAATGCAATAGAAGCATTTTCCCCTTGTTATTGCTGCTGTGTAGATAATATGCCGTCTCTCCCTTATTATAATTGAATAGCAACATTCTATATTGAACATTCTAAATTTGGCCCCTTTACTGTTAGGCCGGAAGAACTGCCACTCAGAAGACACTGGCTGGGTTGACTGGCTGCTTTGTGCAGTCCCCCCCAGCATTCCAAGGTCATTTGCATATGGAAGCTGATTGGACTTCACTCCATTCCACACTCCAGTACATAGGGTTGCCAACTCCAGGTTGGAAACTTCCAGGATATTTTAGGGATGAAGCCTGCTGAGGGTGGAATCTGAGGAGGAGGAGGAAGAGGGGGACCTCAGACAGATACAATGCCATACTGCCCACACTCCAGACAAGCTGTTGCCAGTCTCCAGGTGACAGCTGGAGAGATCTTAAAGCTTTGGTGCTACTTCAAAGTTCCCCAGGAGCCCAAAACAGAGTAGTGTTTTGGAAAATCTTTAGGAATTGTTTGGTGCATTTACGATGGGGCTCCTGGGGAACTATTGTTGCCAATCTTGGCCCAGCAGCCATCAAACCATTCTCTTCAACCCCCTGCTGTGCAGCTGACTTTCCCCTAGGGTTGCCAATCTCCAGGTGGGACCTGGAGATCTCCCACTGTTACAATTGATCTCCAGATGACAGAGATCAGTTCCCCTGGAGAAAATGGATGGTTTGGAGGGTAGACCCTATGACATTATACCTGCTGAGTCCTTCCGCCTCGCCCCCCCGCCCAATGCTGCCCTCTACAGAATCCACCCCCCAAACCTCCAGGTATTTCCCTCCTTAGAGCTGGCAACCCTACATTCCCCTCAGTGCCTGTTGGTAGGCAACTAAGCTTGGTCCTGTCACCTACTTTGGCCTTTGGGAGAAAACACATTGGGGCCAGTCCTGATAGGGTTGCCAACTCCAGATGGGAAATTCCTGGAGATTTGAGGGATGGAGCCTGAAGAGGGGGAGGTTTGAGGAGGGGTGGGACCTCAGACAGGTACACTGCCATAGACTCCACCCTCCAAACCAGTCAGTCCCACATAGGGAACCATTGTTGCCAATCTCCAGGTGAGGGCTGGAGAGCACTCAGAATTACAACTGCTCTGCAGAAGGGAGGGCAGAAGTCAGCTGAAGTCAAAGGGGCAGATAATGGTAGGTTGATGGTTAGCTGGGAAGGAGATGGGGTTGCCAACTACATGCTGACAAATTCCTGGGGATTTGAGGGGTGGAGCCTGGAGAGGGTGGGGTTTGCAGAGGGGTGGGACCTCAGACAGGTAGAATGCCATAGACTACACCCTCCAAACCAGCCATTTTGTCCTGGGTAACAATTACTGCCAATCTCCAGGTGAGGGCTACAGATCACTCACAATTACAACTGCTCTTCAGGTAGCAGAGATCAGTTCCTCTGGAGAAAACAGTGGACTATGTCATTATACCCTGCTGAGGTCACCACAGCAAATTGACACTGTTTGCCCAAAGCCAGAGCACTGCCCCAGAGCCTCCTTCTAGATCTCGTTGTATTGCTTTCACAACGGGCTTTACTGCTAGTCTAAGATAATGCATTGAAAGCCAATTCCAGGTGGTCAGCCCTGTTGGTATTTGACAAAGTGGGCATGCATACGAAAGCTCATACCTTGGATAAACCTTCGTTGGTCTTAAAGGTGCCACTGGACTCTAAATTTGCTCCATTGAAAGGCAAGGTTGCCAACTCCAGATTGGGACATTCCTGGAGATTTGTGGGTGGAGCCTGGGGAGTGATACACAAATCTGTGCCTGTGTGCTCCCATGTGGAATTGGAAACACACAGTCGGAGTCCAACGAATTAAATGAATATCTGTTTAATGCACTGAAACAGGGAATACAGGACTGAATGCCTTAGCACCTCAGTAATTCCAAAGCTGTATTCTGCCATACCCCTAATGACATCACATATAATTTACACATTAAAGAATCTCTGATTGGTACCAAGCAGTTAACATCATACAAACATAATTTGACTCACTGCATCTCTCAGTGGTGTCAGTAATTACACTTGTTTACCTTGGCTTCAGATTTGTGTATCAGGAGGGAAGTGATCTCAGCAGGATACGATGCCATACCCAGCAAAGCAGCCAATGTCTCCAGGGCGGGAGTTCCCAACATTTTTGAGCCTCTGGGCACCCATTGTAATTCTCATATGGGGTGGTGGACACAGCCTCAAAATGGCCATCACAGGAGGCAGGCAGAGCCAGCCACAAAGTGGCCGCAGTAGCTTACCTTTCTTCTTCCAGTGAAGAACCTTGTGCTGTGGTGGCAGCTGCTGCTGAAGCAACTTTTTTAAAAAAATCTGCCCAGCCAAATAAATCTCCAGTGGTCAGTCAGAAGCCCTACTAGGTAAAAGCTGCACCTGGATCTACCCATTTTCTAAAAACACTTGGTGGATGACAGGAAAAGTATTAGTGGGCTTCTGGCACCACAGTAGGGACACCTTCAGGGGAACTGATCTCTTACATCTGGAGATCAGTTCTAATTCCAGATCTCCAGGCCCTACCTGGACGTTGGCAACCCTAATTGATGGAATTTAATTCACCTCTTGAATTATGTCCTGTCTCACAGCTGTTGAATGTACCAGAATTATATGGACATTTATTTTTCAGCTTTCCCCCACCCTATACTACAAAAAAGAGATAGTCATTAAGGTGCCATTGGACTCTCTTTATTTTTCATTATTTCTTACATGTTCGTCTCATCTTTCCTCCAAGAAACTCCAGGTGGCATGCCTTGGTCTTCCCTCCTCTGTTATATCCTGACAGCAATTTGTGAAGTAGGTTAAGCTGAGAATATGACTGACCCATAGTCACTAACAGTGTAAGCTTACACACAGTTATTCCAGTCAAAGTCCATTAATTTCTATGAATCTAGGCAGAAATAACTGCGTAGGATTTTTGCTGACACCATGTTTCGTGGCCTACAGGGCTCTGAACCTGGGTCTAACTGGTCTTAGTTCAAGATACTCTTTTCTGCCACCCTGTATACCTTTCCAACTCCCTCTTCTGTGTTTCATGTAACACATTGCGCTGCTTGAGCCAGTTCCCTGGCAAGGCGGGATACAAATGGAAAATAATAAATAAATAAATAAATAATTGATTTTATTGAGCTTCAAGGCTCCAAGACAATCCCTGATTTTTGAGATAGGCTTTTTTTAGCATAGAGATTAAGTTAAAATGCGACTCTAATGGCCTTGATCCACTGAACTGCTGGGATGAAACAACAAAGGGAGGCAGATATGCAAAGCTATGCAAATGTAATTGCCTTGCTTCCCACTGCGCTCTAAATGCCAAGTGCCTGAGGTTTGCAGAGGCAAGGAGAAGTGCCCTCCAGCCTCTGGCATGGATCAAACATAGGGTTGCCAGGTGAGATGGGGGGGATGCAGATACTTATTGTGGGGGGGGCGGGCAAGGGTGATCTTTGTCACTATGGAATGATGCCTCTTCTGGCGTGGCCCAGAAGTGCCAGCATTGCACCAGGACAACACTGTTAGTATATAATCCTGGTGCAAGGCAGGAACTTCTGGGTCGTGCTAGAAGTGATGTAATTGCGCCCGATGAAATTCAACGTCCCCTCCCATTTCATCTGCCTGCCTCCATCCACTGACCAGATAAGAACATAAGAACATAAGAGATGCCAATGTTGGATCAGGCCAAAGGCCCATCCAGTCCAACACTCTGTATCACACAGTGGCCAGAAATACCAGGTGCCATCAGGAGGTCCACCAGTGGGGCCAGGACATTAGAAGCCCTCCCACTGTTGGCCCCCCCAGCCCTTAAAGGAGTGTGAATACAGAGGGAGGCCTTCAAGGTACCCATTAACATGAGAGGTCTTCTGCTCCTCCAGCAACTCTGGACTTTGTTCTTTGTTTAAGGATTGTGTGATTAGGCAGTTTGCAAACCTTGGCAGAGAGCTGTGGAGGTGATGCCTCTTTGCCTTAAGGACGTCTGCCAAAGCTTGTGTTTACTTATGAATAAATCTGACTATGTCCTTGCCATGTTCCCCTTACCTCTTTTGTCATATGATGGATAAGTAGTACTTTATACTTTGGAAAATATGACATTTTGGGGGAGGAGGAATGATTTTATCTCCGAGGGATCCAGGACCTCCACCACCACCACCCCCGTTTTCCCAAGCAATGTTTCTGGGGTCCGTTATTACAAGATCTGTTTCCTCAGATGCGGAGAATGCCCAGAATTCACAGCATTGCTGTAATATCTCCATTGGATCTGGGAGACCCGGGTTCTAATCCCCACTCTGCCATGGAAGCTTGTTGGGTGAGGGAAGGGAGGAAGAAAAGAAGCAAAAGAAGAGAAAGGAAGTTAATGAGTTTACGGGTGAAAAGATCCAGTGAAGTGCCTGCTCACAGTATCCAGTTTTTGTCTTCTGTTGTGATTTTCTTTTTTTTGCAATATTAATGGTACACAAGAGGTGCACTTTTGTTTCCCTGTAAACACAAGCACAAAGCACTCACTTTGTAATTAAATATTTTCAATTTGGGCTTTGTCTTTTGGTGCTGATGGTTGCGGTTGCTATGGAAATGCCTGAGACCAGTGCCAAAATGCAGATTCCCCCTGGAGGAATTGTCTTGGGTTTCTGAAGGCATACGATCGAAAGATTTTTTTTCCCTTTGCATTTTGCCGCTCTCTTCCAAAATGGTTTTGTCCTGTGTGTTTTGTACCTTCCACACAATGTCTCCTGTTATAGCTGCAAGTCACAATCCAGTGCTAAACCAGGTGCTTTGCATAGGGTTCCCGTCCCCCTGATTTTGGGGCCCCAATCTGCCCACCAGCCAGTTGGCCTGCCAGGGGGAGCCCCACCCCCGAAGAGCTCCGCACACCCAGTTGTAATTCTGGGAGATCTCCAGGCCCCGTAAAAAGATGGGCAACCCTACCCGGACTCTAGTCCAGCACTCTCAGCAGTTCCCTTTTAGTGTCTCCAAGGGCAGTTTGTTTTTTCCACATAGGACTGAATGGCAATCATTGACTTATATGGGAGACAGCTGTAGGGTACAGCCGACCCTTGAGAAAAATAATTCCAGGGCATAAAGATTAACCTGCTGGATCAGACCAAAGGTAGCCCTGACCTGTATAGCCCAGGCTAGCCCTATCCCATCAGATCTCAGAAGCTAAACGGGGTTGGCCCTGGCTAGTATTTAGAAGGGCAACCTCCAAGGAATACCAGGGCTGTGACGCAGAGGCAGGCAATGGCAAACCACCTCTGAAACATCGCTTGCCTCAAAAGCAACTCTAGCTCACCATCTAGTGGTGCGTAATGCTTCTGACCGCCAGACCATCTTAGGATCTCCTGGCTATACGACACACACTGCCATACGAATAATTGTTATTATTAGACCAAAGGTCCCTCTAGTCCAGCACCCTTCTCCCCACAGTGACCAACTACATGCCCAGGAATGAAAATGCCCACAAGAAGGGGCACAGAGGCCCAAGCCTCCCTCTGTTGTAGTCCCCGGGAACTGATATTTGGACACACACAGCCTCTGAATACAGAGATTCGGTTTAGGAATTGTGGCTCATAGCCACTGACGGGTCTGTAGGGTTGCCCGCTCCAGGTTAGGAAATACCCGGGGATTTTGGGGAGCGCAGCCTGAGCAGGGCAGGGTTTGGGGAGAGGAGGGACTTCAGTGGGGTACGATGCCATAGAGCCCACCTCCCACGGTGGACCTTTTCTCTAGGTGGACTGATCTTGGTTGTCTGGAGATCAGCTGTAATCCCAGGAGATCTCCACCACCCACAGGGAGGTTGCTCTATCAGCCATGAATTTATCTATTCCTCTTTAGGGCTGTCAAAGCCAGTGACCGTCAGTACATCTTATGGCATGGGTTCCATAAGGAGGTGGCTAAATCTGCATCTTATTTCTTTATTAAAACATTTATATCCCACCATTCCTCATGGTCCAAGTGAGCTCGTCTCCTGAAAGACCAGTTACCAACAAGCTTTCTTACTTCCACAGTCTCATTGTAGGTTCTGTTTCTGGAACGTGAAACTTTGGCAAATGTCTTTCCCTGCACATTTGGTGTAGTGGTTAAGTGCGCAGACTCTAATCTGGGAGAACCGGGTTTGATTCCCCACTCCTCCACATGCAGCCAGCTGGGTGACCTTGGGTCAGTCATAGTTCTGATAATAGCTGTCCTTGAAAAAGAGCCGTTTCTGTCAGAGCTCTCTCAGTCCCACCTACCTCACAGGGTGTCTGTTGTGGGGAGGGGAAGGGAAAGGAGTTTGTAAGCCGCTCTGAGACTCCCTTGGGTAGTGGAGGGCGGAGGATAAATCCAATCTCTTCTTCTCTTCTTCTTTTTCACATAGTATGGGGATATTTGGGTAATATAGCAGAGTTTTGCCTTGTCACAGAAGCGTGATATTGAGTGCAGTAAATAAATCTCCCAAGAAGAATATTGCAAAAAAAAAGAGCTGAACTTATATTCAAACAGATCCAGTTCACATTCAGATTGGGAGGAGGAGGAGGAGATTGGATTTATACCCCGCCCTTCACTACCCGAAGGAGTCTCAGAGCAGCTTACAATCCCTTTCCCTTCCCCTCTTTACAACAGACACCCTGTGAGGTAGGCGCAGCTGAGAGAGCTCTTGAGAACTGCTCTTGAGAGAACAGCTCTGAAATAACTTGTGACTGACCCAAGGTCACACCAGCAGCTGCATGTGGAGAAGTGGGGAATCCCTGGTTCTCCCAGATTAGATTCTGCGCTCTTAACCACTACACCAAACTGGCTCTAAAGAGTACTTTCCTTATCACAAATGGCCAGCTTGTCCAGCATCGTGTGTGTGGGGTTATGGGCAATGTTCCCTCTAAGCTGTGGAGTCTTGTGAGCAAAAATTCTACTTTGTGAGCAACCGGCATTAAAGTTGTGAGTGAGCAATTTGGCTGCTGCCTAAATTAGTTTGCTCCGGAGCCATCCTTCCTGAGCTAAGACAAAAACGTGTGAGCCGGAGGCTAAGAAACTGTGAGCTCACTCAGCTTAGAGGGAACACTGGTTATGGGGTTATGGGGAACACTGGTTATGGGGTTATGGGGGCATTGTGTCTACAGGAGAGACCTGCAAAGACGTGTCTTTATAGAAGGCCATGTGCAGAGTGTGAGAGGACAAAGAAAGAGGGAAGGGGTCAGAGGGCAACTCCCAGGTTAAGAGAGAGAGACATTCCATTCAAGGAGATAAACACCTAAACACAGAGTGCTGTAGCGCCCTCCCCCCCCCCCCCAGTGTCTAGGCATGCTGAGTTGCTCACTCCAGCACACAGATATTCATTTAATGCTAAGCTTTGCATTCCTCAGATCCATTCAAAACAACAGCTTCTGACCAATAAAACAAATCCCTTTTGTTCATTCATGCAAGTCAATTTGCGGCATATGTTGCATTGCCCAATATACCTCTGGGGAGTTCGGCTGTGAGCAGTTATTCAACTGCCTAATTAACTGACCAAATAATATAACTCTGCTGGTTTGTAAATGTCATTTTGCCCAACCATAAAGTAGCAGAGACTCTCCGATTGTGTCATTTTTCACACCCCATGAATGATTTACAAGATTAAATTAAAAACAGGAGGGAATGAGAATATTTACAGTTTAGGAAGCTGGCAAGACTGCATTTGGGATCATTTGGAAGGAGTTTGAAAGGGCAGATTCTCCTCCTCCTCTTGCACATGCAACCCAGCAGGACCCTCCAAAGGCTGGAGCAAGAGGTGAGGGGAGCTTTGTGAACAAAATATGACATGGTACAAGCTCAGCGGGAAGAAGATGGGAACCAGGCGGCATCACCCACCTCCCCCTAGCACGAGTTGAAAGCTTGCTGTGCCCAATATTTTGCCATCCAAAATGAATCCTGGGGAGGGGCTGTGCCTCAGGGGAAGAGCCTCTGCTTGACATGCAGAAGGTCCCAGGTT
This sequence comes from Gekko japonicus, assembly GCF_001447785.1. Classification (NCBI taxonomy): domain Eukaryota; kingdom Metazoa; phylum Chordata; class Lepidosauria; order Squamata; family Gekkonidae; genus Gekko; species Gekko japonicus. The sequence continues at coordinate 125,456 of NW_015172589.1, forward strand.
CAATCCCTGACATCTCTGGTTAACAGAGCCAGGTGGGAGGTGATGTGAAAGACCTCTACCCTAGGCCCTGGAGAGCTTCTGCCAGTCTGAGTAGCAAGACTGACCTTGAAATAGATTGTGTAAAATAGAGGGTTCACTGCTGTTTTTGCTCCGTGCAGGCACATAGCCATCAAGGTGACCAGTGCTTGGCATGAGTGAGCCCGTGAAGGCCTTGCCCCAGTTGGTGTCTCCGTTGCTGACCCTTTGGGGCGAACTAAAAAACCTGTTTGCACCATGCTGTGCAGTGGAGATTCCACAGCTGAAACTGGTACAAGTCTTGCTCTCCATTTCTGTGTGTGTTCTTCAGAAAATCATTTGGAACAGCACTGCTTTTCCTTTACCTTCCCATCCTTCTAATTTTTGCTTCTCCTCCCTTGCCTCCCTTGCGGCCAAATCCCAAGAGTACTGCAACTGTCGGGCAAAGCCATTATGATTGCATGTAACGATCTCGTTAAAGGACAAGGGGGAAAATGACAGTGGGAAATGAATGTTTAGCCGGCCGTGTAGCAGGGGTGTCTTCGGCAGAAGACCATCCGTTTTCCTCCCGGTATTTTGAGAATAATAAGTAAGGCCTGGTATCTGGGAGACAAGAGAGGAGGACGGAGGCAAATGTGGGAGCCATCAAAGGAGGAGACACATTTCTTGGCTGGAGCCCGGTTCCCTGGCTGGATTCTGACAAGTGAATAATGGCAGAAATTTCCCCTTACCAAGACTCGAGGGTTCACAGCCCGAATTTCATTACAATACTAATGGCAAAAAAAGTTAATCTTCAAACAAATGTTGGGAAGAAGCTAATTGCAACAGGTGCCTAATGAGTGTTGTCATAGGATTGCCAGATTGAGGTTGGGAAACTCCGGACATTTGGGGGTGGAGCCTCAGTGCGGTCCAACGCCACGCAGTCCACCTTCCTAAACACCTTCCAATTCCAGGGGAATTGATCTCTGCAGTCTGGAGATTACCCAGTAATTCCAGAGACCCCCAGACACCAGTTGGAGGCAGGCATTCAAAGCATTCCTGTGCTTGCCCACCTTCCTGTTTGTGCAATTGAAGGCAGGCAGCCCAAACAGGGGGCTGATGATAGTCCCAGCTGGTATCGATGAGTAGTAGAAGAAGAGAGAGCGGCTTACGATCCCTTTCCCTTCCCCTCCCCACAACAGACACCCGGTGAGGGAGGTGGGGCTGAGAGAGCTCTTTCGAGAACTGCCCTTGAGATAACAGCTCCGAGAGTACTTGTGACTGACCCAGGGTCACACCAGCAGCTGCATGTGGAGGAGTGGGGAATCAAACCCGTTTCTCCCAGATTAGAGTCCATGCTTCTAACCACTATACCAAATTGGATGGAGTAGCCCTCCAAGCCATGAACATGCTCGTCTGACTCTGCCGTAAATTTGTGGTTAACTGATTCCAGGGGTCACTCAGTTCCCTAAGGAGGATGCAGCTGGCAATCTTTGTCAAACTCCATCATGTTCAGAGACTGTTATCTGGGTTGGGAAGCATCAGGAGATTCTGGGGGTGGATCAGGGAGAGGGCGGGGTTTGGGGAGGGGAGGGACTTCGGCAGGGTACGATCCCATAGAGTCCATCTTCCGAAGCAGCCATTTTCTCCAGGGAAACTGACCTCTGTAGTCTGGAGATGAGCTGTAATTCTGGGGGATCTCCAGGTCCCATCTGGGGTTTGGCACCCCTGCCTAGTGCTTCCCTCAAACTGGAGCAAGTTGGAAGGAGTTTTGACAATGGCGGCGGCGTTTTAGGGGAGCCCATTAGGTGAGGATCTCCGTGAAACTTTGTAAAAGGTTGAGAAAGACTTCCTGAACACCCTCTCTTGCATTTCCCGTTCCACTCTTCCTCCGTGGAGCCCGATCAGGGTGCTCCCTTCCTCCATTTTATCCTTCCAACAACCCTGTGAAGTTGGGAAATAAGGATCAATCCAGTGAATTGCACGGATAGGCAGGGGACCTGAATTCGCCTCTTTGAAGAGGGTTAGAATGAGAAACAATTTCCCCCTTAAGCTTCCCCAGTGGCTGAGTGGTGTTGAGAAATGGACTAATTTATGGCTTTATATCTGCTTACACACGCAACACATGGGCTGTGCACACACCTGTATGCCATAGGCCTAGAGGAAGCTGTTTGCATCACCTACTGTGAGAGATTTCACATAGGGAACACTTGCCTGCATTTCATGTTAATGTAGTTTGCACACATTCAGCTCAAAGCCTTATGGGAAGAAGCAGCACATGTTAGCCATTGTGGGCAGAGGCAACAACCAAGAAGAAGAAATTCCCCCATTACTGAAGAGACTAGATGTCATGCAGAACATGGGCCTGATCTGCATCTGAATTGCCGTTTCCTGTTGATGGTGCCTTGTCTGCCTGGTAAAGCCAAGATCTATCTACACATCAAGGAAGGCACAGGAAGCCGAGACTTCACACCTGGCCAGATGGTGTTCCATGAGATAGAGTGCAGAGTTTCAAATATTGCTCAACCCATAGAATACCTGCCCCTTTCGACATGCACCAATGAGGGAGGTCATGGGATGGACTTGTAAGTAGGTGGGATTACAGTTTGGCAAGGTGCCACCCACCTGGAGATTTAACTATAAAAGTTAAGACCAAACGTTAGGTCTTTGCTAGCCACATCCCTTCTCAATGTCCTCTGTCTTCTTTTCTACCCCTAAAGTCCAGCTCTCTATCAAACAACCCTTTGACCATCCTAGATCTCTTGGACTTCAGCCAAAGAGGTCCATACTTTGCTGGCTGGTTCTAGCAAGTGTGATTTAGTTAACACCCCTAGACAAGACTTCAGGAACAGGCAAGTATAAACTGATACCTACCTACCTCCAAGTAAATGAGAAACTCTCTTTATATCTTTCTGTAACTCTAAAGGAACCTGATTGTATGTGAACGTGAGACTGATTTTGTGTGTATGTGATTTCGATATTGCTCAGTAAAAAGACAATTTGTTTTGGAAAAACACCAGTCTCGTCTCCATCACTGGTACTCTCTGGGGCTGGCAGAACCTCCGTAAACTTTGGCAAGGACTCACGTTAAATTTAGTTAGCTATCTGCTGTAAATAAAGTGATTGGCGTAACAGTGGGGATTTGTAGGCAGTTTGGTGTAGTGGTTAAGTGTGTGCACTCTGTCTGGGACTCTAATCTGGGAGAACCGGGTTTGATTCCCCACTCCTCCACATGGAGCCTGCTGGGTGACCTTGGGTCAGCCATAGTTCTGTCAGAGCTGTTCTCTCAAGAGCAGTTCTTGAAAGAGCTCTCTCAGCCCCACCTACCTCACAGGGTGTCTGTTGTAGAGAGGGGAAGGGAAGAAGATTGCAAGCCGCTCTGAGACTCCGAGTGAAGGGTGGGGTATAAATCCAATCTCTTCTTCTTCTCTTCTTCTTCTAATCATTACACCAGTCCCACAAACTCCTCCTCTACCCATCTGCTAGTTGTAGATGTAGAAAAGTAGTCTAAAACAGGGGTGGCCAAACTTGCTTAACTAAGAGCCACATCGAATAAACATCAGATGTCTGAGAGCCACAAGACATGAACAAATATTACAGACATGTTTTTACTGGGAAATATGCAAATTCGCTTTTTATTAACATTACATGAGACTGCCAAAAATAATAACAAAAGCGGTAAAAGCAGATATTGACAATTATATTTATTTGTCCAGTGATACTTGTTTGCTCATGATAATTAGCTTCCCCAGCCGCCCTGCTGGGAGCCTCACAATATGCGTGAAGGAGCCACATGCGGCTCCTGAGCCACAGTTTGGCCACCCATGGTCTAGAACAATTGCCTTTCTCCCATCCTGCAGCCTACTTCCTTATGAACCTGCCTGACCAAGACAGTCATCTTTGGAGGCCCTGCTTTGGATGCCCCTGCCTTCTGAGATTAGGCCGGTGGCAACCTGGGAGAGGGCCTTCTCGGTCGTGGCTCCCAAACTCTGGAACTCTCTCCCCAAGGAGACTCACCTGTCCCCTTCTGCTGCCATCTCCTGCCAATGAATACTTTTTTGTTTCATTTGGTGCTCCCTCTGTGATCCCTTCTTCTTTGCACTTTGTTTTTATTGTTGTTTTGGTATTTAGGGAGGGGGTTATATGGGCTTGTGAGTGTGTGTGCACCTGGGAGTCATGGCGACCTCTGGTGATTGACTCCTACTGGGGGCCTGGAGGATATTAAGAGAGGTGGCTGAGTAAAGCCTGCCCCCACCTCCCAACTGCTGGTATTCCAAGGAGGTCTCCCATCCAAGTAGTTGCCAGAGTCGACCCTGCTTCGCTTCCAAGATCCGACGAGACCGGGCTGGCCTGGACAATCTAGGTCAGGGCTCTTGCCCTTTGTTTTAATTGTCATTTTTATGTTTTTGTATGTATTATTTTAGCTTTGGTTTTAATTGTTTCTGTGATGAATTTTTGTTTGGTTTTTATGGTTTTTAACAGGTGTTTTTAATGCATGTTTTTAATGTGTTAGCTGCCTTGGTGGCCCTGATGAAAATGAAATAAGTAAATAGGTCTTAGCTGTGCAGGTGTATGTACTGATTGTTTGAAGTAACATGGCCCATGATTTCCAGTTTATCATGACTTGGGTTTTTATTGTAGATGGAGAAATTGCAGTATACAGGGAGTGATATCAGACTGAGCTTAATTTATTTTATTTCTTGCACTGTACAACATTTCTATACCCAATCTAGCTAAGAAGCTTCCAATGCAATTTAGGGAAAAGCAACGATTAAGAGGATTTAAACATAAAATTGTCCACAAGCATGCCTTGGAATACTATTATGTGGCAGAATTTTTTATGCCAACCCATTCTCAATGAGCAATTATTAATTGCTATGTTCCTAAGGAGCGTGATTGAGAGACCAGACCAGCGCTTTGCAAAGAGTGTTCCAGAGAACCCCAGAGGCTCCTTGCAAGTGTATCTGATGGAAGGAAATCAGCCAAGCTGGAAAACTTTCCAGGAAAAAACAACTTGTACACCGTGACTAATCTTATCTTGAAACCAAGGCAAGCTGGGGAGGTTTTAGTGGGTTCCAGAATATAAAACCAGAGGGGAAAGCAGATTATTTATTTATCATATGGCAGAATTACACATAGGAAGCATACAGTAATATAAAATATGTAATCAATTTGATATAACAGGTATATAGACAGATTCAACAATCCCACTAAAAACTACTATCTAATTTTTCAATCCACTCAGTCACAGCTGGGGAAACTTCAAAGAGCTCTGTCACATCTCCATGGAGAGCACGATGCTCATATTCCTGTGACAGATAAAAAATAGTTTGGCAGGTTGTACCACAGTAGCATTTGGTTCCTGCTATTTTGCCCCATTTAAACAACACGTCAGCTCATCAGCCAAAGCTCAGTATTTGAGTAAGTCAAATTGGAAGTCTGTATACACACTGACATATATATGAAAAATTGTTAAGATGTTGTTTGAGAACCTGTTTTTATTTGTTATGTTCTAATTTAAAATCTAATAAAATATTATGGTTAAAAAAAATCAGCCAAAGCCTGTTTGTATTCTATTAACCATCTTCCATGCTTTATGTGACAAGTCAAATCCTGCGGTCCTCTCCTTGATGTTTATCAAGTTATGGATACTGGGTGGAATTGATTGCATCCATGTTTGCAGCCATTTGTTCTATAGATCGAAATTTTGTCATTGCAGGATTTGTGCAGATCTTACCACTTGGTCTGGATAGGCCCGTGTCAGCCATGTCTTTGTGAATGGGCAGATCTCTGTTTTCAATGATCTTCCTATATCCACAGAGAAGAGCATCTTGTCTTCAGAGATGCAGGGGAGCCAGTTTGGTGTAGTGATTAAGTGTGCCGACTCTAATCTGGGAGAACCGGGATTGAGTCCCCACTCCTCCACTTGCAGCTGCTGGGTGACCTTGGGCAAGCCGTAGTTCTGACAAGAGCTGTCCTTGAAAGAGTAGTTCTGGAAAGATCTCTCTCAGCCCCGCCTACCTCCCAGGGTGTCTGTTGTGGGGAAGGGAAAGGAGTTTGTAAGCCGCTCTGGGACTCTGAGTGAAGGGTGGGGTATAAATCCAGTCTCTTCTTCTTCTTCTGTGTGGCACAACATTGGTAGCCAATAGGTCGGAGTGGATTTAATACATCCACTGATGGTTCTCATTATTGTATTGAGTTGGGCATCAAGTTTGTGGATATGGAGGCTGTGGAGCCACACACTGAAGCACCGTATTCTGCAGTACTATACACCAACCACAAAGCTGAGCATCTAAGTGTCGTAGCAGACCCACCCCAAGTTGTACCACATAAATTTTTGGAGGATGTTGTTTCGTTTGCGTATTTTTGCTGCTACATTGGTAAAATGGTGTTTATAGCTCAAGGTCCTGTGCAGGGTAATACCAAGGTACTTAGGTGTATGATTGTGTGTAAGTTGGGTGCAAGTAGAGCACTTAATATGTTGTAACATTGTAGTAATGATTTTATATGGTTTTAACCTGTTTTTATGTGTTGGCTTACACCTATCTGTGAGCCGCCCTGAGCCCGCGTCGCGGGGAGGGAAGGCTGTAAATTGAATTTATAAAATAAATAAATAAATAAACATTCAGTTCATGGTTGGCAAAATTGTTATTGAGATGGAAAAAGGAGCACTCTGTTTTTCCTTGGCTTGTAATGAGCCGCCATTTACAGCAGTAGTCAGCCAAAATTTTGAAGTCCCTAGTCAATATTTCCTCAGTCCTTTCAACTGATTTGTGCCTTACTGCCATCGCCACATCATTGGCATAAGTAAACTTCCTGGATGTCATCTCAGGAACGTCAGAGATGTATAGATTGAAAAGAACTGGAACGAGGACTGAGCCCTGGGATAGATTGTTATTCAGTTTCTTCTGTTTGCTAATTGACTGACCCATAATTATTTGGAAAGTTCTATCACTCAGCATGTTATATAAGAGTTGAAATAATGTTCTACAGGGGAAAACTTGTAAAAACTTGTACAACAGGTCATCCCTCCAGAATTTGTCATAAGTGGCAGTCAGATCTACAAAAAACGCTGATGTCTTAAGGCACTTCTGACACCCTGCCTCAAGGAAAGTTGTCAAACTGAGAACCTGGTCTTCACAACTACAGCGAGGTCTAAATCTTGCTTGCTCTCTAGGGACATGTTTGTTAATTCTGTCACAGATTCTGTTCAGGTTTAGCCTCTCGAGGAGTTTATAACAGGAGCTCAGAAGGGAAATAGGTCTGAAACTTTCCACCAAATGTTTTGGTTTTCCAGGTTTCAGAAGAAGCAACTATCTTTGCTTTCTTGAATCCCCCTGGGAGTCTTCCTGGGTTTTTTGATGTCACTGAGAAACTTTGCGAGCCACTTCTTAGTGAATGCGCCACTGTTGATCAGAAACTCATTATAAATGCAGTCAAAGTCTGGTGCCTTTCCACTTGATATCCTTCAGTGCCTTGGAAATCTCATCAGCCACTGAAATCCCCTGACAGCTCGCAGTCTTCAGGGCAGGTGTGCTTAAAAATCTGGAGTTCTTTTTTTTAATCCTGATTGTAAAACCCCAATCCTTCTGAGCTCTGGATAGGGATACCAGTTGGACAGCTATTTGGTTTGATGATACCTCAGGATTCCCTCAGAGCATGTGTAGGCTTGCCCCTAGTTTGTTCATCAGGCTCTTGGCTTTCCTTCTGGAATGTCTGAAATCCAAATTAGCAGTTGCTTCTGTCCATTTCTGTCTGCATGCAGTGTTGAGTTCATGGAGTCGTTCACCTGCTACTTCTGGATCTTTGCTGTCAGGGGAGGGGCGGGGTTAAAATGTCCAAATAAATAAAAAAAAAATAAATACATTTTGATGCAGCCTCTCGCTCTGATTGCTCCAGTCTGGAATATATTCTTTCCTATATCCTCGAGGAATGTGCTTTTTGGCCGTAGATATGACAGCTCCAATGAATCGGCGGTAGTTATTATGTGTTGGAGAAACCCAACCAAGACACCGATCCATCTCTTCACTAAAACCTGTCCATCGTGGTCTTGGAAAAGACCTGATAGCGGGTATTTGGATTCCTAGCTCAAGGATTACAGGTCGATGCTGACTGTATGTGAAATCCGCAATGGAGACACAATGGAGGATGAGGGCATCTTCTTTGGGAGGCTGTGACTCAGACACCATAAAACCAATCCTCACCAAACTTGAAGGGCAGGTAGTGGAGAGTCAGGTGGAAATCACCTGTCAGTTTGGTGTCTCTAACACACCGGGGGCCATTCTACCACATCATGAACCTCATGAAGCAAACCGGTTCAATTGGTGCATAAAAGTCTGTGGTTCTTTGTGGCTCACAAACCAGGCATGCCATGAACCAAAACAAAGCACACTTTCCTGATTGAAGCCCATCCCTACTTCCTATCCCACAAGGAAGAAATTACTTTTTAGGCATTTAACTCATAGACGTCTCTGTCCTTTTAGGTGTGACATTCTAGCAGGGTGTGAAGGCAACCCATTGTCTTACTTTGGCCAGAGCCATTAACATATGTAAGCACCCAAGTATCCTGTGCTTGGAACTGAATGGCTCATTCCCTGCCCTCCTCTTTCCTGCCAGTAAGTTTGCAGCTAGGTTTCAACTAGGGTTGCCAAATGGTACTCACCTCTCCGGCAGGGAACTCCTGCACACTGCATGCACGTCACAGGGAAGTGATGTCATGACACTGGGCACGCTGGGGGCGGGGCCATGACCATACAAGGGGAAACCATGCCCGGCGGCATGACGTCACTTCCCTGTGACGTGCACGCTGGGGCGGGGTTCCCCCCGGGGCCCGATTCCCTGGCGTCTGGGAACGGGCCTCTGGGCCAGGGGGATTTCCGCCCCCGGGGGGATTTGGCAGCTCTAGTTTCATCACAGAGACATATCCCAGTCACAATGACTGAAATAGTTGAGTGAATTCTTGAGTGCAGAGCTTTACTCCCCCCCCTTGCACCCGATTCTTCCCATAAAATGTATATGCTTCAACATTTCCAGTGCATCAATAAATCAGCGTTAAACATTGCACATATATTATAGACGACATACATTGTAAGCAGAAATACTGTACCAATTGTGTATAAACGCCATACAGCGTCTGTACATGATAACAGAGAATAACCAACGGTGAACACTGCAGGACCCAAACCACCAATAAAATATGAATAGATGTCAAATAAACAAAAAACAGGGAATGTTTGCTCATCCCCATTGGGGGGAGTCAGTGCAGAAAGGGTCATTTGGAACTTGAAAGTCTGAAAACCATTGGCCTGGAGCTATGTTGGACCACCACAAGCAGGGCAGATCTCTTGAACAGGTTTCATGCTCTGGTTTAGAAGTCAACGCACAGGTTGGAATGGGAGGAAAAAGCAGGTCTTTATTAGTCCCCTCAGAAGCAGAAGGAGCGAAACCTACAGGTTGCATAGCGCCGGGGAAATCAATCGAAACATCAGAGGAGATAGCTGTATAATCTGTCATCTGGAGTTTTGAGAGCGGCGTCTGCTGCCTGTACTCAACCCCTCACACAGTAGGAGCCGGCAGCCTTTGTCAAATGTATTGTTTTCAATTTGGAAAAGGCTTCGGGCCATGTAACCTGAAATATCCTGTCTATATGGCACGGGGAAGACTGCAAGGGTTTCTCATCCCCTGAGGAGCTGAGTACTTTCTGTTCTCGTGTGTTTCATAGCAATATCAGATAAAAAGCCTCCCCCCCACCACTTTCCCTGAAGGGCATTTGCTATGCCAGTCTGAGTAATCAAGTTACTCAGTTCATTTGATTTCTTTTCCTCCCTGTGTTTCTTCTTCTCATGATAAACAGGGGGAAAATACCCAAACATATATCCTCAGGTTTATCTTGTAGTGATGGATGTCTGGTTTTCAGAGGTCGCAAAGAACTTCTGATCTGACAGGACAAGGCAGACCTCATTTGGGAGTGCTGTCAGACCTAATTCCCATTAAGCTAATTCCCATTAAGTTCCCTGTTTCTTTTAAAATTTCAGGCATTTTTGTCAATGCTTCTGTTGTTGTTGTTGTTGTTCAGTCGCACAGTCGAGTCCGACTCTTCGCGACCCCATGGACCAGCTCCCGCCAGGCCCTCCTGTCTTCTGCTGTCCTCTGAAGTTGGCTCAATTTCATGTTCGTTGCGTCGATGACACTGTCCAACCATCTCATCCTTTGCCGTCCCCGTCTTCTTTGACCTTCAATCTTTCCCAGCATCAGGGTCTTTATATCCATGCATGCTCATTGTATAGCTTTCATATATAGTTTAGATGGTATCTATATGTATGTTGTGCCAGTTTGGTGCAGGGGTTGAGAGTGTGGACTCTAATCTGGGAGAACCAGTTTTGATTCCTCACGCCTCCACATGCATCTGCTGGTGTGACCTTGAGTCATTTACAAGTTATTTCAGAGCTGTTCTCTCATGAGCAGTTCTCAAAAGAGCTCTCTCAGCCCCACCTACCTCATAGGGTGTCTGTTGTGGGGAGGGGAAGGGGAAGGAGATTGTAAGCTTCTCTGAGACTCCTTCGGGTATTGAAGGGTGGGATATAAATCCAATGTCCTCCTCTTCCATATATAAATGTGTGTGTGTGTGTGTGTGTGTGTGTGTGTGTGTGTATAATAAGGTCTTTTAAAATTCCCTTTCTTACAATAGGCTTGGTCACACGTGGCGTTTGTCCATGATCCCTAACAGTCTTCAGGGTGCTCAAAGGGGCCTCATTCCTTTTTCACCAGGAGGAAAGCTGGCTGGATCCAACCCATTGTGACCAAATCAACAGCCCTTTCAATGGTAATCGATGTGATTTTCTGAGACAGTTTAACCACATCTTTCATTGACGCTTTGTACTTAGGTTGCATTTCAACGCCATCTGCTAGTTTGCCTGTCCCAGGAACTGTCCATGGTGCTGATTGCAGTCAATTGTCTTCTGATGAGAACTGCTTCTAGATGGCCAAGGGCTCTTGAACCTAATCCATTTACCCTGAGCAGCACTTGGCACTTTCGTATTCGTTCCCTTAAAAAGTATCCCAGTTTTCAAAGGATCTCCAATGTGACTAACATGCTTTTTAAATTAACTTAATAATCACCCATAAAATTACAATAAATCCAATTCAATGAGTAGCCCTCAAAGAGACAGCAGGAGTACGAAGCACATTAGAAATAACATTTAAAAAATCAACAGTCATGAAAAACTTGGGGGAAATGATATTTTCTTAGCTTGGTGCTTAAAAGCCTTGGGGGCTCTATTTGGGTGGAAAGGTGGCATAGACATGTTTTAAATACAATAATAAATCAATAAAGCTGATGGGATGGGGTTTGGCCCATTGGGGGGTGCTGGGCATCATAGGCTTAGCTGTTTAGCTTCTTAGCTGCTTAGCTTCTGAGAGCTGATAAGAGTGAGCTAGCCTGGGCTATCTAGCCCTTTAGGGGCCAAGTAGGAGCTGCAGTGGCTCAAGTGGTTAAGATGCTGAACCTGGAAGGTCAGTAGTTCAGCAGTTCGAGACCCGAGTGTGCCGCATGACGGAGTGAGCTCCCGTCTCTGGTTCCAGCTCCTGCCAACCTAGCAGTTCGAAAGCAAGAAATTGCAAGTAGATAAATATGTACCACTTCGGTGGGAAGGTAACAGCGTTCCGTGCGCCTTGGTGTTTAGTCATGCCGGCCACATGACCACGGAAACGTCTTCGGACAGCGTTGGCTCTTTGGCTTTGAAATGGAGATGAGCACCACAACCCTAGAGTGGGTTTCGACTGGCTTTCGAGCAAGGGAACCTTTACCTTTTAGGAATTTTTGGGACTTCTTTCAAATTGACAGAAGGGAGTGTCTTCCCCCCCCCGCTTCACATTATGAATAGGGGTTGGATCATAATAGAAAGTCCTGATATTCTGACCAATTAGGCTCTAAGTAGGTTGGCAGGAATGGTGGGAGCTCCTGCAATAAAGGGAGGGCCAGTCGGTGAGGACCCCAAGGCATCTTGCCCTGACCTGTGTGGCCAAGAGGCTAGCCCCATCTTGTCAGACCTCAGAAGCTAAATAGGCTCTGCCCTGCTTCGTACTTGGATGGGAGGCCACCGAGGAAGCCCAGGGTTGTTGCAAACCACCTCTGTTTGTCTCTTGCCTTTAAAATCCCAAGGGGTCGCCATAAGTCAGCTGCAAGACAACGACAATTTCCACCCCCACCAAAGTATCTGAAGATGGTCAGGTTTTATCAAGCCAGTTGACTGTTGCCTGTGTAGCCAGGGGGTTTAAGGGGGGGATCTTCCTGGATGATGAGGAGCATCGGCCAAACCCTTAGTCACTTTAGGGCACGGTGATGGTGGGGACATGAGGCCTGGCACTTTGGGGCACAGTTTTCTAGACAGGCCATAAAAACAAAGCCAGAAACAACAGTAGCTGAGTTTGGAGCCAGGGTGGTGTTGCCCAGAAATGGCTGCCAGACAGCTGGTCTTCCCCATACTAAAACAGCTATGTTCAGATATGAAAATATGCTATCATTAAACCCATTAACCTGATCGAGTGTGTCTTCAATGTGGGGTTCAGGGACCCCAAAGGCCAGGTCTGTATTGAAGAAGGCAGTCCTTCAGCTAGCCTCATTTCGAGATTCTGAGGTAGAACCCCCCCAGCATTTATCATCTAGGGTTGCCAACCTCCAGGTGGTGGCTGGAGATCTCCTGGGATTACTACAGCCAGGGCTTTTTTGTAGAAAAAGCCCGGCAGGAACTCATTAGCATAACAGGCCACACCCAACAGCAGAAACTCATTAGCATAGTAGGCCACACCCCTGAAAGCACAGCACATTAGCATATTAGGCCACACCCCATGTCACCAGAAGTGTGGTCATCCAGCCACACCCACCTTTTGCTTCTTATTCTGTTTACCTTGTTTGTTGTCAAAACTCAGGGGTTTTTTTGTAGCAGGAACCCTTTGCATATTAGCCCACACACCCCTAATGTAGCCAATCCTAATGAGTTTCTGATGTTGGGTGTGGTCTGTTATGCTAATGAGTTCCTGCTGGGCATGGCCAACTCAGGAGCCAGCCGGAACGCCATTCCTGTGCGTTCCTGCCCCAAAATAGCCCCGCTTTCCACGGGACAGGGATCTATTCACTTGGAGAAAAGGGCCACTTTGGAAGGTGGACTCTATGGCTATATATCCTGCTGAGGCCCCTCCCCAAACTCCACCCTCCTCAGGCTCCACCCACAAAATCTCCAGGCATCTCCCAATCTGGACCTGACAACAACCCTACATGATCTGTCATGCCTCCATCATTTTTAAACATGTTCTTAGACATACACTAACACTGGACTCCTATCGAGAATTATCCCAGCGTGTTTCTATTGATTTCAGTGGGCTTAGACTGGAGTAAGCTGGCGTAGGATTGCATGAGCAATCTTCCCCTTGGTTGCTTTTTCTCCAGGTTCTGAAAGTGCATAATTTTTCCCCTTGTATTTTTGCTGAGTCCTGGAATTACACGAATGGCCACAGAAATAACCGTTGCAATTGTTCCTCATTCTTCCCATCCAGTCCAATTTGCCTTTCCTGCCTCTCTTCATTGAGAAACCCCTTCCCTCGCCTCCTCCCTTGCCTTTTAATACTTTATGGAAATATGCCTCTCTTTTCTTCACTGGTTCCCATGTCACTTTTTTTTTTTAAGGGATGCAAAGTGTAAAGAGACCAAATTGGTTAGACAACAGGGAAAAAATGGGTACTGATGAGCTGTAGCATCATGCATTTCATGCCTGCCAGTGTTTGTCAAACAGCTCATCTAGCCCAATACAGGGGAATCTGCTTGTGCTGAACTCCGAGACAAATGAAACTCTAAACTTCATGCTGAATTAGCATGAGAAGCCTTAAATAGGTTTTGGGCTTTGGCACTATGAAATTGGTAAATTGTAAGCAGAGCCTCGACAGAATATGTTAGGCGGCAGGAGGGGGGTGAGAAAGAACATGCTGTTTCCCCACATTATTTTGTTGTTGTTGTTGTTTGAGCAAAACTGAGGTGGGCTTTGTTAGTGGGCTCTTAAGGTTGAAGAATGGGTGATTTCTGGATCTCAGACAGTGTGGTCCAGCGGCTCAGGCCACTGGACAGAGACTGAGAGATCCAGGCTCAAGTTGCCCTGAAGCTCACTTGGTAACTTGGGCCAGTTGGGGATGTTGTGAGAATGAGATAGTATGGAAACCCAGGCGTGACAGCCTTGGAGGAAGGGTGAGATAAAAATTCAGTAGACTGATGTGAGGCTCCATCCCCCTCCCAGACAGTCTCCTCACCCTCTTCCATCCCACCACCAAAGATAGAAACCGGTCCACCCATCTGAGAACTGGAAAGGAGAGGGGGTTCCAGCACCCAGGTTCTGTTCCTTCACCTGACTTTCTTTCTTTCTTTCTTTCTTTCTTTCTTTCTTTCTTTCTTTCTTTCTTTCTTTCTTTCTTTCTTTCTTTCTTTCTT
>NW_015172589.1:139990-140363 GCF_001447785.1 Gekko japonicus
TCTTCCTTCCTTCCTTCCTTCCTTCCTTCCTTCCTTCCTTCCTTCCTCCCACCCCCCCCATCTCCTGGGCTCAGTGTGGTGTTTGAGATTGAGATCTGGAAGCACACCATCTAATCTTCAGTACTGGATGCACTTTACTGTTAATTGTTGATTTATGTTTTGATTGAGTATGTTTTATGTAGTTTTATATAATTTTAAGACTTTTATGGGTATGCCAATTAGGTACATTGTACTGCTTTGTTAGCCGCCCTGAGCCTGTTCGCAGGATGGGCAGGGTATAAATATAATAAATAAACAAATCCTTCCTTCCTTCCTTCCTTCCTTCCTTCCTTCCTTCCTTCCTTCCTTCCTTCCTCCCTCCCTCCCTCCCTCC
>NW_015172589.1:141242-155159 GCF_001447785.1 Gekko japonicus
GAGGACCTGGAGTACACCAAGCCCGATGAAGCGTCAGTCAACGAGCCTGAGCAGCAGACCCCAGGCTACGTTCCAGCCCAGCCCGCTCCAGAGCCTCCGGCGTTGCCGCCACTGACACCACAACCAACCTCTCCGCCATGGTTCTCCGAGGCCGCCCCGCCCGTCGCCCCGGAGCCCCGCCGCTCCACTAGGGCTTGAAAGCCTCCAGCGTACCTACAGGACTTTGTGTGTGGGTAGTCTGGACTATGGGGGGAGGAGTGTAATGTATCCACCATGACCACGTGCGTGACCGTTGGGCCATGCGGTCCAGCGTTAGTTCATAGCTTCATTCCTTCGGACAATAGCCCAAGCAGATCCTGGCCCGCACCAATCAGAGGGCCAGGTCTGCTGCCGAGAGCCTATGGGACTCTCGGCTACTGTAGCAACCTATAAGGGACTTGGGGGTGTGTTTTGGTGGTGGGTTTCTGGGGCATATATACCGGCCTGCGTGCCGGTGTACCTCATCTTGTTCTGATCTAATAAAGTACTCTTTGCTGAATCACTCAACGTTTCCGAGTACTTTTCACAGATACTTTTTAGAATTTCACAGCCTAGGAAGAAGAAAGCCTATTGTTCAACTGAAGAAGGTATATTTTTGCCTGGGAAAATCCAACCCCCAGGTTGGATTCCCAATCAGAATGGTGTGACAGATATGTGACAAACTTTTATGGAACCAATAATTGTGATTTATTTCTGTCATAGGGGGTATAAAATCCTATGTCTCCCATTGTAACCTTAGGGAGAGCTGTGGGTATTCAAGGATTCAACCCTTGTTGTATCCGTACTTTCCCCCTTTATTAATAAAGCTTTAAAGTTTGGATTCTCCTCTACAAGACTGCCGTGTGCTTTCTCAAATTGGGCTGGGGGAGCACAACCTTTGACGGAGTTTCTGTCTTACAGTAGCAGTGAGTCACTGAAGGTAGGTACACCTAAGAACGAGGTAGTCATTTCCTTGGCCATTATGCCTACCCCAGACACACCCTTCTGCTCCCTCTCTTGGTCACTCCTTGACTGTAAAGCACCCCAAAGTACCACCAGCACCATCCATCACACACCCAGACAAGGTTCTCCAGGGTCAGGGACAAGAGGAGTCCTTCTTTCTTGCCCCAGTTCCTCTTGTCTCGCGCCATTGTCGCCCCATTAAAATTAACACATTTTTCAATGTCAGCTTTCATTTCTATCGCACACAAATGGCGCATGTCATGAGAACACCATAGAAATGCAATCTGAGTGATGCGGAGGCGGCGAGGACCATGTAGAAACAGTGTCTAAGAAACAAAGAAAGAAAAATTGTCAACATCGATGAAACTCAGGAGAACTGAAATGGCTCAGTGCGCTGACGGAGACCTTCCCGTCCTGATGGCAGGCAGAGCAAGCAAGCCTTGTTCGGAGGAACAAAATTGGCTCCCGGGGTCATGCGAGGAGAGACAGGCCCCTGGGTATAAATGTGCATGGTTGCATCCCAATCCTCTCGTGGGCCCTGATTCAAGACCCCCACTTCCTACATCGAATGAGTGTTCCGGGAGCCCCCCAGCCTGGGATTGCCAACCTCCAGCTGGGGCCTGGAGTTCTCTTGGGATTACAGTTAATTTTCAGTCGGCAGAGGCTATGAGAACATAAGAGAAGCCAGTGTTGGGTCAGGCCAACGGCCCATCCAGTCCAACCCTCTTGTGCCACACAGTGGCCAAAAATACCAGGTGCCCTCAGGAGGTCCACCAGTGGGGTCAGGACACTAGATGGCTAAATGGCCATCTGACAGCAATGCTGATTCTATGGCTCACTATGAACTTAGGTAGATTGTGAGAGGGGAGGGCAGGAAGGGATGAGCCCTTTCTTATATGCCCAGGGTAATGTCGATTGCCACTCTGGGGTCAGGAAGGAATTTTCCTCCAGGCCAGATTGGCCCAGGGATCCTGGAAGCCTTTTGCCTTCCTCTGGGCATAGAGTAGGGGCCACTGGAGGAGTGGGTTGTTTTTTGTGTGTGAATTTCCTGCATTGTGCAGGGGGTTGACTAGATGACCCTTGGAGTCCCTTCCAGCTCTATGTTTCTATGCAAAGATTAGTTCCACTGGAGGAAAGGGCAGCTTCAGAGAGCAAACTCTGGACATCACATCCCTGCTGAGTTCCTTCCAGCCCTGGCCTGGATAGCTCAGGCTACCCTGATCCCGTCAGATCTTGGAATCTCAGCAGGTTCGGCTTTGGCTGGTGTTTGGAAGGGTGACCTCCGAGGAACACCAAGGTTGTGACGCAGAGGCAGGCAATGACAAACCATCTCTGAAACATCTCCTGCCTTAAAACCAAGTCTAGCTCACCACCTAGGGGTGCATAATGCTGAAAGAGCTAGAATTTCTGGCTGCCAGAAAATCTTAGAATCTCCTGGTTATACTACACTGCCACATGATGATGATGACAACGATGGCGACAATGATGAGTTCCCTCCCCTGACCAAACTTCACCCTTCCCAGGAATTACCACCAAATCCCCAGGAGTTTCCCAAGCCAGAGTTGGCAACTGTACTCCACTGTACCAAGGCCTGAGTATTTATGGAATGATAATTTTGCTATATGATTTGAGAGATTCATGTTTCCAGCAATGTCCCTTCTTCCAGAAAGGTTGTTTTTTTCTTCTTCAACAGCAGCTTGATTATTTGCTACCAGTTGTGTAAAGCTCAGCTCCTGTGGGGAAGGGAGAGCCCTCAGCACTGTGGCTGCATTAAGTACATCAGAAGAGCCCTGATCAGACCAGTAGTCCATCTAGTCCAGCATCCTGCCTCACACAGTGGCCAACCAGTTCCTCTGGAGGGCCAGAAACAGGGCACAGAGGCTGAGGCCTTCTTAAGAACATGAGAAGAGCCCTGCTGGATCAGGCCAGTGATCCGTCTAGTCCAGCATCCTGTCTCACACGGTGGCCAACCAGTTCCTCTGGAGGGCCAAAAATAGCACAGAGGCTGAGGCCTTCTTAAGAACAGGAGACGAGCCCTGCTGGATCAGGCCAGTGATCCCTCTAGTCCA
Source organism: Gekko japonicus (assembly GCF_001447785.1). Classification (NCBI taxonomy): domain Eukaryota; kingdom Metazoa; phylum Chordata; class Lepidosauria; order Squamata; family Gekkonidae; genus Gekko; species Gekko japonicus. The sequence continues at coordinate 144,293 of NW_015172589.1, forward strand.
GCATCTTGTCTCACACAGTGGCCAACCAGTTCCTGTGGAGGGCCAACAACAGGGCATAGAATAGGGCTGCCAAGCCATGGCAGGGGATCCGCATGTCTTCACAGGATCCCTGCCGCGGGGGACAGCGATACGCGTTGCACCGCCGTCGCCAGGATGTGACGCTACGCGTTGCTCTGGCAATGGGGCTGTTTGGAGTCCCGTTGCCAGAGCGACGCGTAGCATCACATCCTGGCAACCGCAGTGCAACACGTATCGCTTTCCCCTGCGGCAGGGATCCTGTGAAGACGTGCGGATCCCCTGCCACGGCTTGGCAGCCCTAGCGTAGAAGCTGAGGCCTTCCCCTGATGTTGCCCCCTGAAACTGGGATTCAGAGGCTGGCTGACTCTGAACACGGAGGTTTCCTCTAGTCACTATGGTGAGTAGCCAGTGATAGACCTATTCTCCACAGATCTGTCAAATCCCCTTTTAAAGCCGTCTACATGTGTGGCCATCGCTACATCCTCTGGCAGCAAATTCCTCATTTCAATCACTCACTGTGTAAAGAAGTATTTGCTTTTGTCTGTCCTGAATCTACTGCCCATCAAACCATGGAAGGTCCGAACCTTTAGACAACATGTCTGGTTCTATTTCCTCGCCTTTTCTTGTTTGGTGGAGGAAAATCACAGTTAAATTAACTGAGTTTTTTTCCCCCTGTTCAGAAGCACCTCAGTTTTTTATACACCAAAGTAATGTTGTTGTTTTTTGCAGCCTCAAAGGTAATGCTTTGCTACATGGATTTGTTCCTTAGTAACAAGAAAGTGGATTCAATAAAGCTCCTTAACTTAGGGACACTTTCATGGAGACATACATCATTCATTCTCTCCCCCCCCCTTTCTCATGCAGTTATGACTAAGTGTGGATTACCTGTTACAGGCAATGCTCTCTCTGAATTTCTTTGCCATATGAAAGGGGGAAAAGATTTAGTTAGAATGTTCCTTAACATCAAGGGAAAGGCCTTGGCCTCTGTACCCTGTTGTTGGCTCTCCAGAGGAACTGGTTGTAGTGGTTAAGTGCGTGGACTCTAATCTGGGAGAACCGGGTTTGAGTCCCCACGCCTCCACTTGCAGCTGCTGGATGACCTTGGGCAAGCCATAGTTCTGTCAAGTAAAAAAAACAGGGAAATCACAGGAAGGATGCAAACAATGATGAAAACAGCCGTGATATAGTATTATGAAAATATATTTGGACTGCTGTTTTGCAGTGAACAGTATTTCTTCAACAAGTAATAAAGATGTACACATAACACACAATGGAATCTGCATGTACTACCATTTCACATGACTGCTTTTTCTAAGTGTGCTGCGTGAGTAACATTAGTTTACACGTCAACAATTCTAGTCTGTGAAATTAACACTCAACATTCTTTCCATTTCAATGAAACATATTCAATGAAACAGAAATACTACTCACTGCAAAACAGCAGTCCAAATATATTTTCATAATAATATATCACGGCTGTTTTCATCATTGTTTGCATAGTTCTGACAAGAGCTGTCCTTGAAAGGGCAGCTCTTGAAAGAGCTCTCAGAAGGGAAAGGAGGTTGTAAGCCGCTCTGAGACTCTGAGTGAAGGGTGGGGTATAAATCTATCCTCTTCTTCTTATCTTCTCCACAGACGAAGAAAAGCTGCTGCTTTACCTCTTGAAGATCGAAGAAGGTGTTTCATGAAACTCTTCTGTTCACTCTTTACCACTAGAGTGTGGTGAACAAAGTCATATGAACAGCTAGGAAGTAGCCACAATGAGGCTCTATGGAAAGAGCAAAAACTACCAAGAAAGAGGCAGCTGGAGCTGTGACTCACTGGTAGAGCCTCTGCTTTGTATGCAGAAGGTCCTTGGTTCAATCCCCGGTATCTCCAGTTAAAGGGCCTCATAGTAGGTGATGTGAAAAACCTCTGCCAGAGACCCTGGAGAGAAGATGGGCATCTGAGTCGACAGGACTGACCTTGATGGAATGATGGTCTGATTTGGTATAAGGCAACTTCCTGTGTATGTTTTGTGGGAGGGGCCATGGCTCAGTGGAAGAGCCTCTGTTTTGCCCCAGCTTCAATCCCCAACATCTCCAGTTAAACAGGACCAGGCAGTAGGTGATGTGAAAGATGTTTGGCTGAGACCTTGGAGGGCTGCTGCCAGTCTGGGTAGACAATACTGACCTTGATGGACCAAGAGTCTGATTCAATACAATGCAGTTTCATGTCTTCATACAATTAGGGCTGCACACACAAAAAATTATACACCTGTCCCTGCTGCGTCTCTCCATCTCCACAGAACTCAGTCAGGGTACAGCTGCATGGCAGATACTAGTGGTCAACGTGACCGAGCACTTGCCATCGGCCAGAGCTTGCTAAAGATCTACTAAGCCAAGAATGTCACAATTCTCACTTTGTGTGGGGTGTCCAAGGAACCTGGGGTCAGTGAATGTTTCTCTGGTGTGACCTCAGACCATTTCTGGGTTCTTGATGCGTAGGGGACTCTTTGGCTTGTGGAGAACTTTGAGATGGTGCAAGAAGATGAAGGAGCTGATGTACACTGTGCCCAATGCACAGAGCGAGGATGGTGCAGGGGTTAGACTGTTGAACTAGGACCTGGAAAACCCAGGGTCAAATCCCCCACACTGCCATGGAAGCTTGCTGGATGATCTTGGACCAGTCATACACTTTTCATACGAACTCACCTTGTTGTGAGGATAAAATGGAGGAGAAGGGAATGATGTAAGCCAGCTTTCTACCTATTGTGGGGTAAGATGGGATACAAATGAAGTAAATAAATAATAAATATAGTAGAAGATGGGGGGCAAATAAAAGGTATCCTAGCTGGTGAGTGGGAGGGAGACAAGGAAGCAGGGGAAGGTGAGGATATGGGGGTTGCCAGGGCGGGGAAAAGGGGAAACAAAGTGGGGAAGGGAAAATGAGGTGCCCCCAGCAATTCCTTGCACGTTTGCCATCACACAACTGGGCCTGGCCATGTGGCCCCGCTACCCCGCTAACCCAGCGGTTCGAAAGCAGGAATTAACGTCAAAAACTGCGAGTAGATAAATTGGGTACCTACCTTAGATGGTAGGGGGCACCCTCCCCCGTCGAGGGGGTTTGTGGAGTATCGGTGGCAAGCGGTGAACGGCAGAACGGCGAGTGGCAAAAAGATGGTGACTGAGTGCAACATCTACGGTGGACTGGACGTGGCGGAAGGCAGAGCCAAGAGATGCGAGGATCGTGGAAGGCGCAGGCATGGCGGAGCCTAAGCGGACTGAGCCGCGCCGGAGCATACCGCGCGCCAGAGGGGCCTGCTGATCCGCCACCGGAAGACCGTGAGGAGAAGGAAGAAGTGAGAGCCGGAAGCCTGGAAGCCAAGCCGACAAGCCGACCGGGAGGAAGAAGATTTTTTTTAAAAAAAGACCCTCCACAGGGTGCCGGTAGGGCAGTCCCCATCCCCAGTATATGTGGCCATAGGTAGGGATAATCAATTAACTGTAAGCCGCTCAGAGACCCCCTGGAAGGGGGGTTCGAGCGGAGTAGAAAGTTGAAAGATAAATAAAAAAAATAAAATAAACATAACTTAGTTTTCCAAGACAGAGGTGACCAGGAGAAGGGAAGGAGGGAAAGCTGAAGACTGGGGGCAGATAAAGGTAGGCTGGCTAGTGGGTGGGAAGGAGAGAAGGAAGCAGGAGAGGCTACGGGGGCTCTCAGGGAAGGGCAAGTGGGAAATAGAGGGGAAGAGGGAAATGAGCTCCCCCTAGCCAGTCCTTGCGGATCCTCTGCTTGTTATATTATATATGCACAGGCCTGTATACATATATTCCTGCGAGACCCAGTTATTTCCTTCATTTCTACCCTGCTTGTCTCCCCACTGGGGACCCCAAGTGGTTTACATCATTCTGCACTCCTCCATTTTACTCTCGCAACAAACCTGCGAGGCAGGTCAAGATGAGAAGTGTGTGATTGCAGTATGCCAGGTACACGACCCCGCTCCATAGCAGCAGCAGCAGCAGCGATGGCAGGAGGAGCCAGGGTGGAAAGGCCATGCTTTGGCAAGGCTTGTCCTTGCAGGCTCGGGGCTCGGGCTGCGCTCCTCTATGTCTGCGCCCTAGGCAGCTGCCTAACTTGGCCTAATGGTAGTACCGGCCCTGATTGGCCCAAGGCCACCCTGAGCGGGGATTCGACTCCAGGTCTCCCAGATCCCATTCTGGCACTATAACCATTCTACCACACTGGCTTTTGGTTCTGAAGGCTTGCCAGTGCTGGTGGCTCAGAATGTTCCTTGTAACTCAGCTTCTCCTCTTCCTACAGCATCAGTCAGTGCCAATTTAATCCTGGGCCTTGGAAATCAAAGCATGCCAGGCAATCTAGTTCCTGGATGCTGCAAGAAATGAACGCTCACCGTTTTGAATAAGATCATTCTGCAAGATTTGCGCTTTCGTCAAGGGGGGGGCAGTCATTTCCTTGATGCCTTTCCCCTCTTTCTCTCCCATCGTCCTGGATCTTTGATTGATGTTCTGCCCTCTAATAGGCCTTGGCTACCTCCTCAGCACACACTTGCATTTTTCCTCATTTTTGATTTCAGCGGCTGTCTACTGCAATCGCAGAGGCCTGTTTGTCAGCGGATGCGAATCAGCGCCATGTCATTAACGGGACTGGCTCCGTCCAACTTTACCTCTCCAAAAGCTGTATCTTTTTACCCATTTCCCGCATTTCAGTAAAGTTCCAGGACAGTTTTATTCTTTTACTTCTCACATTTTTATTTCGCCCCGGCTACGAGGAGCTCTGTGGGTATACATGACCCCCCCCATTTTTCCCTCACAACGACCCTGTGAGGTACATTAGAGCAGTGACTGGAAAAAAGGGGGAGAATTTGAATCTTGGTCTCCCCGATCTAAGGAGGCCACTACAAGACACTTTGTATTTTTCCCTTCTGTGGAGAGCAATCCAACATCTTGTGGTATTTTGCAAGTGTCCTTGGCCTTCTGCCAGAGCTGAGTGGGTGAGGAATATTTTGTCCCAGTGAGGGAGCTATAGGAGGCATCTAGGGTTATCAGGCCAAGCCTGGCAACTGGAGGAAGGAGTGGGGTGGGGACATGGGCATGTGAGCAATGTCAGCTGCATCACAACATAACTGCTAGGTAAAACCTGGAAGTGATGTGGGGTAGCTCCAGGGGTCATTTCATAGAAAAAGAGGTGCAGGAGCTCATTAGCATAACTTATTTGCATATGCCACACCCCCTGACATCACCGGAAGTGTGTCAGAAGGCAACACCCACCACTGGACTGTTTTGGATTGCTAGCTATTGGGGGGGGGGAGCGTGCAGATCTGTCCTCGCAGAGGAGGGAGAGCTTGTACCTGAATAAAACTTGATCTTAAAGGTGCCACTGGACTGTTTTGGACCGGGGGGCCGGGGAGGCTCTGCAGCTTACCTGGCTGCTTCTTGCTTTGACTGAGGGCTGCTGGGAGCAGGGGGTGGGGCTTGTTGAATGTGCCCGCCCCCTGGGCTCTTTACTGCCGGAGCTCCGCTCCTGTGTGCTCCTGCAGGAAATGACCCCTGGGTAGCTCTAGGAATCAATGGAAACTCTATGCTTTACCATAGTTGCCAGCAACTCCTAGAGCTACTCTACATCACTTCCAGAATTTACCTGGAAGTGATGTCACAACACAGCTGATGGTGCCTTTATAAAAAATCTCCCACTGCTAGAGTAGCATAGGGCAATGAGGGCTGCGGGTGGTTCGAGGCATCTGAGAGGAAAGATTTCTGAGGAAACCGAGAACTTTCTGAGGAGAAAGAGAGACAGAAGCCATCTGAGGAGAAGGAATCTGCTGTGCAGAGAACAACGTAGCCTGGTGAGGAACCTGAAGCTGAGTGGCAGCCTCTGGAGATCTGCAGCCGTCTCGAGAGCCCCAAGAACATGGGGTCCATGGGGTTGCAAAGAGTCAGGCACGACTGTGCGACTGAACAACAACAAAAAACTTAAACACAGACATAAGAGAGGCAATACAACCAATGCACTTTAACATTTAAAATAAACTCTTTATATAAACAAAGCATGAAGGTTTTCATATAAATCCTCATTCACTCCTGGTTGGTTGCTATTACTTCATAGCAATGAATCTTCAGGATATTACTGAGTACAGATATCTTCAGCATCCACAAGGATGCACAGAACAGAAAAAATACTAACCACATAGATAATGCATATATTGTAGGTCCATATGTTGTAAGCTCACAGACACTGGAACAGCATATGAGGTTTCCAGGCTGTACTTGGGATGCTGCAGCTCTTCTCAGTTGACTCCAGGATTTACCTGCAATAATTCAAGGCAGGCCTCTCCCCAAGACGTTGCCTCTTTCTTGGCCAGGCTGAACTGCTGGCTGCTGGGAATACCCAGCCTCCTTTAGGGGAGGCTAACAGCACTGTGCATGCTCATTAACTAAGTATAGAAGGGGGGAAAGGGAGTTAATTGCCACACCACCTATCGGCAAACGCAGGCGTGCCTGATCCCTGTATGCTGTTAACAGCTGCAAAACTGCATGGACTACACGCAGGCCACCACAGAAAAGGCCCTGCCCCTCAAAGCAATCTGTTTTCCCTCTAAAAAAGAAGGGATACATGTCAGAGCTGCAGAAGATTATCTCAGTTGATGGACAGGCAAACACCAGCGCAAGCAGTCCTTCAAGTGCCTGTTCCTGAGCCATTTAGTTATGACACTCCTGAGTTACGACAGTCTGGAAGAAAACATTTGTGTCTCGGAAACAGCATGCCAACCCTCTGGAAAGATCAGTCTGTTTCTAGCTTTGGCCTCGTGTTCTCTGGAAGGATACAATATATTTCTTGCCATCGTGGTGGCCGTTTGCTGTTTGCCCTCCAGAAACAACTGAGCAATAATAATAAAGAAAAGAGAGGAGATCTCGCAGAAATGTCTCTGTATAGCAAAATGGGACTCTGCCTGTAAACAGCATTCAAAACATACGCTTACACGGTGACTTTATGTAAGAGCGGGGATCTTTCTCTCCAAACAGAGACAGTATCCATTTATCAACCCCAAAAAGGCGAGAGATGCCACCGCCGCGTTGCAGAATAAGCAACGGTGGCGATAAACAGCCTTTTCTCATTCAGCCCAGAGATAACGGGCGGGTGTTTCATATTGTAAATACATGTCGCTCATTACCTGTGCTTCCCGATCGGAAGGCAATAACTGGTAGCCTGAAGATTGAGGACTGCTTGTATTAAATCTGGTGGAACCAATGGTTTCGAGGCGCTGACCTGGAAATGAACTCCACCATCGCTCTGCAGAGCCACATCTTTTTCCTTTACGGTATCGTCGTCGTCAGAGCACTTAGAAACCGGCTTGTTCGGATGGCCTGGAGCCAAAGTGCTACTCTCCGTGCGCCAAGGCCGGGTGTAATTGTCATTCACGTTTCTCCTCCTTTGAAGAGCGGGACTTTTGTGCCATTATACAAACTGAATCTGAAATCCTCTGGAGTTTCAAAATTGTTTTGCCATGTGGCAGGAGGGGGGGGGGCGTGGCTCAGGGGCAGAGCGTCTGCTTTGGAGACAGAAGGTCAAAGCTTCGGTCGCTGCATCGACAGCAAGAAGAGGATCCTTTAGAACCTTTTGCTTGAGATACCCAAGACTGAAACTGGGATCTTCTGTACTGAGACCCAGTCTGGTGCAGTGGTTAGAGCACTGGCCTACAGTGGGAGACCCAGGTTCGGATCCCTACTCTGCCATGGAAGCTTCCTGGTTGACCTTGAGCCAGTCACATGCACTCAGCCTAGAAGGCCGAGTGCCGAAGAATAGATTCTTTTGAACTATGGTGCTGGAGAAGACTCTTGAGAGTCCCTTGGACTGCAAGGAGACCAAATCAGTCAATCCTAAAAGAAATCAACCCTGGCCCCGGTCACACGGGCCGGATATCGCGGAGGGGAGGCATGGCTAATTGCCCAGGTGCGGTTTGATCTGCGATCAGACATGCTGGCGGCACACCACGGGTCCTTCCCTTGGCACCGGCAGGTAAACGAGGGACCGGAGGGGAATGCCACGCGCCGGCGCTATCACACCACGGGCGTCTGGAGGCAGCCCATGGCAAACGTTTACTAGTACCTTGGAGGTACTAGTTTTTTAACGTGCATATTCAGCGGTAAGCCACGGGTGCGCTCCACTTCCTAGATGTTGGGGGGTGATCGCACCCGGATAATTCACCCACCATCCGTGCCTCTCCCGCGGCAACTTTGCCGTGTGACCGGGGGCCCTGTCTGTTCCCTGGAAGGCCAGATACTGAAGCTGAAGTTCAAATACTTTGGCCACCAAATGAAAACGGAGTGCTCACTGGAGAAGACCCTGATGCTGGGAAAGATTGAAGGTCAAAGAAGACGGGGACGGCAACGGATGAGATGCTTGGACAGTGTCATAGATGCAACAAACATGAAATTGAGCAAACTTCAGAGGATGGCGGAAGACAGGAAGGCCTGGCGTGATGTGGTCCATGGGGTCGCAAAGAGTCGGACTCGACTGTGCGACTGAACAACAAAAAGCAGTAGAAAAGATGAAGCATTGATTTTTAGACCCTGCTGTTCTCTACCCTGAGAAATCTCAAAGTGGCTGACAACCACCTTCCCTTCCTCTTCCCACAACAGGCACCTAGTGAGGCATGTGGGGCTGAGAGAGTTCTGAGAGAGCTGTGGCTGGCCCAAGGTCACCCAGCAGGCCTCATGCGTCTCAAAGTGGCTTACAATCACCTTTCCCTTCCTTTCCCCATAACAGACATCCTGTGAGGTGGGTGGGGCTGAGAGAGTTCTAAGAGAACTGTGACTGGCCCAAGGTCACCCAGCAGATCTCATGCATCTCAAAGTGGCTTATAATCGCCTTTCCCTTCCTCTCCCCACAACAGGCACTTTCTGAGGTAGGTGGAGCTGAGAGAGTTCTGAGAGAACTGTGACTGGCCCAAGGTCACCCAGCAGACCTCATGTGTCTCAAAGTGGCTTACAATTGTCTTCCCTCTCCCCACAATAGGCACCTTCTGAGGCAGGTGGGGCTGAAAGAGTTCTGAGAGAAGTGTGACTGGCCCAAGGTCACCCAGCTGACTGCATGTGGAGGAGTGGGGAATCAAAACTGGTCCTCCAGGTTAGAGTCCTCAACTCTTAGCCACGACACCATGCTGGCAAGAGCAAGGGTCCAGTAGCACCTTAAAGACTTTTTAAAATTGTGGCAGGGTAGGAGCTTTTGAGAGTCACTGCTCACTTCTTCACTTCTTCAGACTCGCTGAAGAAGCGAGCAGCGATGGGAAAGCTCCTCCCCTGCCTCAGATTTTGTTAGTCTTTAAGGTACTCCTGGGCTCTTGCTCTTTTCTACTACCTACCTCACAGGGTTGTTATTGTGAGGATAAAATGGAGACTGGTGTAAGCTGATTTGAGGCCCCCTACGAGAGAAAGAGCTGCGGTGGCTCAAGTGGTTAAGACGCTGAACTGCAGGCTGTGGAAGGTCGGTAGTTCAGCAGTTCGAGACCCGGGTGCCGCAAGACAGGGTGAGCTCCTGTCTCTAGTTCCCGCTCCTGCCAACCTAGCAGTTCGAAAGCAAGAAATTGCAAGTAGACAAATAGGTACCACTTCGGTGGGAAGGTAACAGCGTTCCCGAGCGCCTTGGTATTTAGTCATGCTGGCCACATGACCACGGAAACATCTTCAGACAGCGCTGGCTCTTCGGCTTTGAAACGGAGATGAACACCGCAACCCTAGAGTCGGATTCGACTGGCTTTCGAGCAAGGGAACCTTTACCTTTAAGGGAGAAAGGCAACAACAACAACTACTATGTATAAGCTGCCTTGAGTCCCTGTGAGAAAGGTGGACTAAAAATAAATATGTGAAGCGGGTCTTTCGACAAAAGTAAGGAACCACTTGATTGATACCAAGTCATTTCATTGGTCCATCAGATCCCATCTGTCTACTCTGGCTTCCAGGGGGTCTTCAAGAGGCAGGTAAGTTTCTCTCAACACCTGCCAGCTGAAGCCATGGTTTAGAATCCTCATTATCAAGAAGAAAAGAAGCACATTGTTGAATGTTTGACATCATGATGGACTGAGGTTTACTGAAGTCTTCAGTCTCCCCATGGTGCATTTGGGAAAAGAAGGAGGGAGAGATCATGTGAACCTGAGGTTTTTGTTGAGAAGGAGAAGAAATGGAATTTATGCCCCACCCTTCACTCCTTTCCCTTCCTCTCCCCACAACAGACATCCTGTGAGTAGGTGGGGCTGAGAGAGCTCTCTCAGGAACTCCCCTTGAGAGAACAGCTCTGAAAGAGCTTGTGACTGACCCAAGGTCACACCAGCAGCTGCATGTGGAGGAGAGGAGAATCAAACCCGGTTCTCCCAGATTAGACTGTGTGCACCTAAGCACTACACCAAACTGGCTTTCAGAAACATACTTGTCATGTCTGGATAGAACCTCAGGCTTGGCAATGTATACACATTCCTATGCTGGGAAAGACTGAAGGTCAAAGAAGACGGGGATGGCAAAGGATGAGATGGTTAGACAGTGTCATAGATGCAACGAACATGAAATTGAGCCAACTTTAGAGGACGGCGGAAAACAGGAGGGCCTGGCGAGATCTTGTCTATGGGGTCGCGAAGAGTCGGACTCGACTGTGCGACTGAACAACAACAAATCGACTCTGAGGGAGTAGTTGAAATTGATTTCTTTGCTATTGTCCCCAGAAAGGTTGCAGCTTCTCCACCCTGACCTGGATGGCCTAGGCTGGCCAATCTCATCAGCTCTAGGAAGCTAATCGCTGGTTAGTAGTTGGATGGGAGACCACCAAGGAGGTTCAGAGTTGCTACACAGAGGCGAACAGT
>NW_015172589.1:155212-155394 GCF_001447785.1 Gekko japonicus
AATTAGAGATTGGATTTATACCCTGCCCTTCACTACCCGAAGGAGTCTCTGAGTGGCTTACAATCTCCTTACCCTCCCCCACCCCACAACAGACACCCTGTGAGGTAGGTGGGGCTGAGAGAGCTCTGAGAGAACTGCCCTTGAGAGAACAGCTCTGAAAGAACTTGTAACTGACCCAAGGT
>NW_015172589.1:158183-158382 GCF_001447785.1 Gekko japonicus
ATAAAGGACACAAACACAAAGGTTTTTTTTAACTTAAAATAAAAACATGCTTAAAACATTAGGACTCTTGCACTATTTTGTTTATTTAACAGTCTCTGATAACTGACACCTCTTGCTCTGAATTATTGCATCAAAATGCCTGTGCTGTTGCAATCTTGAGTATGCTGTTCAGGTGTGTATCTGTAAGTTGGAAACCTAT
>NW_015172589.1:158591-160448 GCF_001447785.1 Gekko japonicus
GGAGGGAGGACTGTGAGATAGATCCCAGATAGATCCCTTCCCCTAACAGCCGCATCTTTCTTCAGCCAGAGAAAATTTCCCCTGTTGCAAAAGGCTCATTCCGCAAGATCCAATCTTTATGTTCCTCCCCTAATAATTAACTGTTATCTTTTAAAAACTGAAGTCTCTCCTCAGGCAAAGGAAAGACTTTGCAACCCTGGAACGCGCCGTGACAAAGCTCCACGTTCTTCATCTCTCAGTCATCGGCTGCAGCGCCAAGTCATTAAAGGAAGGGCGGCAGAGCGGATTCTGACCGGGGGTGTTTGTCATGCCACCATGACACCTGGGTGACACCAGAAGGAAATGGGAAAGGAGATTTGCATTTTACTTATTTCTCCCCCCCCACACACACACACCTGCCTGTAAAAACTGGAAGGGGAAAAAAGCTGCATGCTGAGGAAATCAAATAAACATATACATCAAATAAATAAATAAAATAAATAAAACTGGAAAAGGTGTCCGTGTCTTTCAGAGCAGGACCCAAGTTTGACCTGTTGCAAACGCCACTGCAGCGATCCATTTCAGAGCTCTTTTGCCTTCCCTTCTCTGTGGAGGCAAAGGGTGACTCCTCTCGAGGAAACGGATCTATTGAGCCACTTCTTAGGCCCCCAGATAGTGCATGAATGAATGTTTGCGATCAAAGGAATACATTCTTATAGCAGCCAAAGAGATTCATTCCAGTACAGGAAAATATGTCTTAGTCACAAAACCCCCCAAATAGTGCAGCTTTAAAGGTACTTGACTCGCACAGGTGGGGGTAGCGAAGGGAACCGAGGCTAAGCACCGGCTTAATTGCTCCGCTGGGCTGGATCCACAGCACCCCCCTCCAGGCCCTGTCACTCACATGAATGGACACAGAGCTGCCTTACACTGAATCAGACCCTCAGGCCATCAGGGTCAGCATTGTCTACTCAAACTGGCAGCCGCTCCCCAGGGTCTCAGGCAGAGGCCTTTCACATTGCCTACTACCTGGTCCTATATTGTAGGGCTACTCCTGAGTTGAAGGTCAAAGAAGACGGGGACGGCATGCGGTGGTGCTGGGTTTTTACAGGAACCCCTGTTACAGCCCATATCCAACTAGTGCTCCGCCGGCTGCACTGGCTCCAGATTGAATACCGGATCAAGTTCAAGGTGTTGGTTTTAACCTTGAAAGCCCTTCATGGTTTGGGACCAACATAACTTCGGGACTGTTTGGTGTAGTCAGTTTGGTGTGGTGGTTAAGTGCACGGACTCTAATCTGGGAGAATTGGGTTTGATTCCCCACTGCTCCACTTGCAGCTGCTGGATGACCTTGGGCAAGCCATAGTCCTGTCAGAGCTGCTCTCTCAAGAGCAGTTCCTGAAAGAGCTCTCTCAGCTCCACCTACCTCACAGAGTGTCTGTTGTGGGGAGGGGAAGGGAAAGGAGATTGTAAGCCGCTCTGAGACTCTGAGTGAAGGACGGGGTTTAAATCCAATCTCCTCCTCCTCCTCCTCCTCCTCTTCTTCTTCACTATGTGCTCTGAATAACAACACATTGGCGATCCCTGGACCCCAAAAATTTCTGCTTAGCCTCAACCAGAGCCATAGCCTTCTCAGCTATGGCTCCAGCTTGGTGGAATGCGCTTCCAAGTGAGATCCGGGCCCTGCAGGACTTGGTACAGTCCCACAGGCAGAGGCCATTTCGGGGGGGATCGTGGGGGATCGCAGTTCCCCCGGGTGAGGTATGGGGGGGTGGGGCACATGACAAAGCCCCGCCCCCTGCTTCCGGCCGCCCCGCTTCCGGCCCTCATTCAGCCAGGAGGAGGCAGGAGAAGAGGGAGGGTAAGTTGCTTCCTCCC